>NC_035449.2:35925692-36115993 GCF_002127325.2 Helianthus annuus | reverse complement strand
TTTCTACTACAAGAGAATTGGTTATTGAATAAATTAACTAAATTAGCAAATGAAGTAATAGAGTAGGGCGGAAGACTTAGCAGCCACTTAAGAGCTGATCCAGTAAGAGTGGATCCAAATCCTTTACATAGGCATGCTTCTTTCAGTTTTTCTGGGATAGGATTGATCTCCATCCTCTCCCTGTATTGTGCTATGTGCTCTTCTGGATCCGTTGTACCGTCATACAGCTTCATAGTAGGGATATGGAACCTTTTGGGTACCTCTGCATCACAAATTGGTGGTGCAAAGCGAGATACCTTATGGCTTCCATCTGTAATCTCTGGGATAGGCTTGACTACCCCTGGAACGCTTGAGATCATATCTTTTAGTTTCTGCAATTCCCTGGCCATAGCATGATTGACACCTGTATCCTGCATGAATCCATGGTTAGTGGTAGGGTAATTATTTAAAGTGTTACCTCCCATTGGGTTCAAGTTAGGGAATCCATATTGCTGGGATTCTGGAACAACGGAGGGACCAGTGGAAGCAATGGTCTGCATTGGAATGAAGTCCCCTTGATGGACATCTAGACTTCCTGTTTGCAAACTTTTTAGGGATCCTGGCACCTGGAAGGATCCTGGTATCTGGAAGGATCCTGGTATCTGGGATGATCCTGAAACGAAAGAGGATCCTTGACCCTGGGATGATCCTGGAACAAAGTAGGATCCTTGACCCTGGGATGATCCTGGAACAAAGTAGGATCCTTGACCCTGGGATGATCCTGGAACAGGGTAGGATCCTTGAAACTGCTGTGCTCCCGGATAGGCTCCCGAATTCATGAGGGATCCCATATGCTGGGGATAGGATCCTGCCGGCTGAAAGTGTGAGCCAGATGCCTGAGTCATTGCTGTCGATCCGAGGTGCAATCCTCTTGATTCTCCCATAATTTGCACGTCTGGAATTCCTGATGGCTGAGAAGTAATCATTGGAGTATCAAAGCTCAAAGACTTGGGCATCAGTGGGGAATGATCCTCTGCCGTTCTCTTCTGTCTTTTGAGATCTCCAATTTCCCTGAGGATCCTTTCATTAGTTTCATCCTGCCGCTGCATACGATCCTTCATCTGCAAAATCAAAGTAAATACATCACTAGTACTGGGAATATAAGAATTCATAGCAGAAGGAGATGGAGTTTTAGAATTAGTAGGAGTTTGTCTCTTCTCAACATTCTTCTGGGATCCTGCCGGTGGTGGAGGCAGAATGTTCTGGGACGAGGTGACTGCAGACATTGCCGTGGACATGTTTTTCAATGATGAAGCCATGTATTTCTATGAAATGATTTCGAACAAAAGGTTTCTTATGAATGAAGCACCAATTGCCCCACGGTGGGCGCCAAACTGTTTTGGTCAAAAATCACACAAGGATAATGTAACCAAACTTTATGTAAACGGGGTATGATGCTTGGTTAATTATAAAAGTAAAGGATCACTTCTATGAGAAATATGCAAAGACACAATGATTTATACGAGGAAAAAGCCCTTGATCAATGTATGATCTCCGGCATAAAAAACCTCGGGTGATGGCAACTACCGATCACCAACTTCAATATAAGAAAAATATAGTTACAACTTCGGATGATAATGAGCTGAGTACAAGGATCACTATGATTTCGAGTGTCTAAGCGTGTGAGAGTTGTGTTGTGTGTTCTTCCGAATGAGGAAGAGTGTTATATATACAAGTGTAGGTGACCTATTTTAGGTAAAAAGACTAATAATCAGCTCATTACCCCTTTAGAAATTAAAAGACAATCTAGCCTAAATTGCCGCCCTTAAATCAAGCCAAGTTTCCATATCCTTTGCAACGTCTATCTTTGATTAAGCCCGTGCTATAATTGTGAAGACGCGTCCTTTGGTTATGATGCTAAGAGCGGATCCTGCTAGTCATTCCTGCAAAACAACATTAAATTCAACGAAAGCAACTGTTAGCATGAGGATCCTATGATGGTCCGTGATCCTGATCCTGGAAGTCTGCTGAGGATCACTATCTGCCAAAGAAACAAGGATCACTGATTAGGATCACGTGTAAGGATCATGTATAATAAAAATCCAGCCCTAACACTTAGCTAACGTGAAAACGTTAGAAACCTTAGGAACGGATGTATGGTACGTCTACCATTATACGTAGGATCCTAGGTATAGCCAGTACAATGGAATTATCAGCCCCTAAAGCGAGTACTGGTCCCAATGCCTTGAACTATACCAGGATCATCATGCGCTACAGACGAAACTGGGGTCAAGCCCAAATAACCGGGGTTAAACCCAAGGATCTGGATTGCTTCTGTAGATAATCAACATTATGCTAAGAATACCTGAACTTTCAAAACTCCGAATCTTGTGAGAGAAGGATAAAGGACACATGATCCTTATCCTTGTATAAGAAAATAAGTAAATGAAATAGTTCAAGATTAGGACATTACCAGAGTAAGGATCATTGATGCTTTAAGGATCCTTCACGGATACCCCTAATGTAAGGATCATACATGCCAGGAGGATCCTGCTCACATGAAATATTTCTTCAAATGGACAGCATTCCAAGATCTTGGTAACAAATCACCTTCCATGGTCAGCAATCTATATGCCCCCTTTCCTGCTTCAGCTTCAATCAAATAAGGGCCTTCCCATTTTGGTGCCAATTTTCCATCAGCAGGATTAGTGGTATTCTGAAATGCTTTCCTCAATACCATATCTCCAACTTGAAACTTCCTGATCCTGACATTTTTGTTGTAAGCACCAGCCATTCTTTGTTGATAACTAGCCATCCTTATCCTAGCCAGATCCCTGATTTCCTCAATAGTATCCAGGTCTTGAGCCAGGTTCACATCATTTTCCTCAGGATCACGGGTACTTGTTCTAGCAGTTGGGACCACCATTTCTGTTGGGATCACTGACTCTGCCCCAAATACCAAAGAGAATAGAGTCTGGCCTGTAGCATTCTTGGGGGTTGTCCTATCAGCCCAAAGCACATAGGGTAGTTCTTCTGCCCATTTCCCTTTCTTGGATCCAAGTTTCTTCTTCAAATTGTTGATGATGATCTTGTTGGATGATTCTGCTTGACCATTAGCTTGTGGGTGGACTGGGTGTTGATGTTATCATCTTAATCCCCCAGCTGTCACAAAAGTTAGTGGTTTTGCCCCCAATAAATTGGGAACCATTATCACATATAATTTCAGAAGGAATGCCAAATCTAGTTATAATATTTCTTTTAATGAAGGATTTAACTTCCTTTTCTCTGACTTGGGCAAAAGCTTCAGCTTCTATCCACTTGGAGAAGTAATTAGTCATAGCAAGCATGAACACTTTCCCACCAGGTGCCTTAGGGAGTTTACCAACTATATCCATCCCCCATCTCATAAATGGCCAAGAGGAGGATATAGGATGTAGAAATTCAGTCGGCTGATGAAGGATATTGCTGTGTCTTTGACAAGGATCACACTTCTTAGCATACTCTACAGCATCCCTTTTCATAGTTGGCCAGTAGTATCCTGTCCTTAAGATCCTTGAGAACAATGCCCTGCCCCCAGTGTGGTTTCCACAATCTCCTTCATGAAAGTCTTATAAAACTTCTTGGACATCAGGATCCTCAATGCATCTTAAATATGGTCCTGCAAGAGATCGCTTATACAACATATTATTTAAGATTGTGAATTGAGATACCTTAATTTTGAAAGCCCTAGGGTTTTCTCCTATAGGAATCTCTCCGTGTTGTAAGTATCTCATGATTGGTGAGATCCATGATCCTGATCCTGAATAAGATTGAGTATCCTCACTAGGGACAATTGCAGAATCCTCCCCTATCTCCATGGCCACATGATCCTCGATAGCAGGAGCCAAGATATGGATAATGGGGATACTTATATCCTCCGGGATCTTCAAGGATGATCCTAAGTTAGCCAATGCATCAGCTTCTGTATTTTCTTCCCTTGGTACCTGTGTCAAACTAAAGGAAACAAAAGAGAGTGCCAATTCTTTGACTATCTCTAAATATTTGGTTAGCTTTTCACCTTTAACGGTATAGGATCCATTAAAATGATTTGTAATTAATAATGAATCTACATGTACCTCAAGGTACCTGATCCCCATATGCTTAGCAATTTGTAAACCAGCAATCAAGGCTTCATATTCAGCCTCATTGTTAGTGGTTTGGAACTCACAAGCTATGGAATGGGGTATAATGTCCCCCTGTGGCGATTTTAGTAGTATACCAAGCCCTGTGCCTTTGACATTTGAGGATCCATCAGTGTAGAGTATCCAATGATCCTTGGTCTCCTCCAGCTGCTGGACTTCTAATTCGGCTTCCCTTTGTAAATCACTACTGAAATCAGCCACAAAGTCGGCCAATGCTTGGGATTTGATGGCTGTCCTAGGCTCATATCTTATATCATAGGCACTAAGCTTCACTGCCCACTTAGCCATCCTTCCAGACATCTCAGGTTTCCTGAGGACATTCTTAATTGGAAAATTAGTTTTAACAACAATAACATGGGTTTCAAAATAATGTCTCAACTTAGTAGATGCCATAATTAATGCAAGAATAAGCTTTTCAAGGTGTGAATACCTGGATTCAGCATCAAGTAAACTCTTACTTACATAATAGACAGGATGTTGTGTACCTTCATGATCCTTAACAAGGACTGCACTTACTACTTTTGAGGATACTGCAAGATATAAGGATAACACATCTCCTTTTTCTGGTTTCATCAAGGCTGGGGCTGAGGATAGGTATTCTTTGAGAGCTCGTAAAGCACTTTCATGCTTCTCAGTCCACTCGAATTTCTTGTTCTTCCTTAGGATATCATAGAATTCTTTGCACTTCTCTAAGGATTTGGATATAAATCTGTTCAAAGCTGCTACCCTGCCTGTTAGCCTTTGCACATCCTTAGCATTGGCAGGAGATTTGATGTTCACCAAGGCTTTGATTTGTTCCGGGCTAGCTTCAATGCCTCTCTTGGTCACCATATATCCTAAGAATTTACCTGCTTTAACACCAAAGTGACATTTTGAAGGATTAAGTTTCATGTTATATCTGTCAAGGATATCAAATGCTTCCTCCAAGTCTCTTAGGTGATCCTCAGCTTTTATGGACTTTACCACCATATCATCTATGTAAACCTCCATAGTTTGTCCAATCTGATCCTTGAACATCATATTCACCAGCCTTTGATATGTTGCACCTGCATTCCTTAATCCAAATGGCATAGCAATATAACAATATATACCGGTTGGAGTCATAAAAGCCGTATCCTCTTGATCAGATGGTTCCATCTGAATTTGCTGGAATCCAGAGGAAGCATCCATAAAAGTTAACAGTTCATGACCCGCCGTTGCATCCACCATGGAGTCAATGTGGGGTAATGGGAAAGGATCCTTGGGACATGCCTTATTTAAATCAGTAAAATCGACACATACCCTCCACTTTCCATTTTTCTTTTGAACAACAACCACATTGGCCAACCATCTTGGATACTTGACCTCTCTAATCATACCTGCCCGGAGCAATTTCTCTACCTCTCCCTGGATAATGGCATTTCTTTCTGGTGCAAACTTCCTCCTTTTTGATGGATCGGTTTGAATGACCTGTCAATGCCAAGTTTATGAGTGATAATATCCTTAGATATACCTGTCATATCCTCATGCTTCCATGCAAAGGTAGTTTTTCTTCTTTTGAGGAAGGATACTAGATCTTCTTTCATTTTACCTAGGATCCCTGATCCGATATAGATTTTGGATTCAGGATCATTAGGATCCATGAGGATTTCTACCACATCCTGTTCTCTTGCCTCCAAGACATCCCTTGGAGGATACTTTGATTGCTATTGCTCCATTGATTTCGAGGCTGGTTTCATTGATGAGGTGTAGCAATCCTTAGCCTCCTGCTGATCACTATCAATCTTGACTATTCCCCAAGGACTAGGGAGTTTCACACATTGATGGTAGGTATGTGGGACTGCCTTCATATAGTGTATCCAGGGCCTGCCAAGGATAACATTACAACAAGATAAACAGTCAATAACACAAAATTTTGATAATTATGTAATCCTTCAACATAAATTGGGAGTTTAATGTCCCCCAGGGTGTTCTTGGTTCGCCACTAAATCCCACAAGCACGGAGGATCTTGGTATGATATCTGATTCAGGGATACCCATTTTCTTTAGAACATCCAGTTGGATAATGTTCACTGAGCTTCCTCCATCAATAAGGATCCTGCGGACAAAATGGTTAGAAATAAAAAGAGTAATAACTAAACCATCGTGATGAGGATCCTGGATGTCAACACGATCATCCTCATCAAAGGTTATGACTTTTCCTTCAGAGACACTTGATGTTCAAACAGGTCTTTCTCCATTATCCATTTTAGCTTCCTTTGCATGCCTTTTAGCTGCTGAGAAAGATGTACCACAGATGTCTGATCCTCCAGCAATAAAGTTTATCACTTGTGCATCTGCCGGAGGGGCTGGAGCTTTCTCAGGGATCCTTTCAGGATCCTGAGTCCTTGACTTTTTTCTACCCAGCAATTCTTTTAAATGCCACTTGCTCAATAAGTATCCAATTTCCTTTCTCAATGCAATGCATTCCTCTGTTAAATGCCCAAAATCCTCATGGTAGGCAAACCACTTTGATTTGTCTTTGGTTGCAGCCGGTCTGTCATTTTTTCTAGGCCATCTGGCTTTATCTCCTAGATTCTGCATCGCAAGGATTAGTTCATTGTTATCAACGGAAAAACAATATTTAGAAATTGGAGGATAATCCTCATCGTCATCTTCTTGATCAACAGCATGCACGTTCTGGTTATCGGATCTGTTATAGGATTTGAATTTGTTGTTCTTGAACGAGGATCCCTACTTTTCTTGTTTTGAGGATCCTGCTAATCTCTCCTGGATCCTTTTGTCATCCTCTAACCGGATGAACCTGAGTGCCCGGGTTCTTACCTCATCTAGGTTCCTGCATGGTGTCATAACAAGATCATCATAGAACAATGAATCCCTAAGCAATCCCATTTTGAAGGCCTCAACAGCCGTGGTTATATCCAAGTTGGGAATGTCTAAGGATTCTTTACTAAATTTGGTTATGTAATCCCTTAATGATTCATTATGACCCTGGGTTATCCTATATAGATCACTAGTTAACCGTTCAAATTTTCTACTACAAGAAAACTGATTATTGAATAAGTTAACTAGATTAGCAAACGAGGTAATAGAGTAAGGGGGAAGACTTAGCAGCCATTTGAGAGCTGATCCAGTAAGTGTGGATCCAAATCCCTTGCATAGGCGTGCTTCCTTTAACCTTTCTGGAATTGGATTGATCTCCATCCTTTCCCTGTATTGTGCTATGTGTTCCTCAGGATCCGTCGAACCATCATACAGCTTCATAGTTGGAACATGGAATCTTTTGGGTATCTCAGCATCACAAATTGGTGGTGCAAAACGAGATATCCTGTGGCTTCCATCTGCAATCTCCGGGATGGGTTTGACCACTCTTGGAACACTTGATATCATATCCTTTAGTTTTTGCAACTCT
Organism: Helianthus annuus; assembly: GCF_002127325.2. Lineage (NCBI taxonomy): Eukaryota > Viridiplantae > Streptophyta > Magnoliopsida > Asterales > Asteraceae > Helianthus > Helianthus annuus. Next base: position 36,108,442 of record NC_035449.2, on the reverse strand, counting down.
CTGGCCATGGCATGGTTGATACCTGTATCCTGCATGAATCCATGGTTAGTTGTAAGAGAATTACTAAAAGTGTTACCTCCCATCGGGTTTAAAGTAGGAGCAGTGGATGTAAATCCATATTGCTGGGACTCTGGAATTATGGAGGGACCAGTTGAAGCAATGGTCTGCATCGGAATAAAATCTCGCTGATGGATATCTGAACTTCCTGTTTGCAAACTCCTCAAGGATCCTGGCATCTGGAAGGGTCCCTGAAACTGGGATGATCCTGGAACAAAGGAGGATCCTTGAACCTGGGATGATCCTGGAACGAAGGAGGATCCTTGAACCTGGGATGATCCTGGAACAAAGGAGGATCCTTGAACCTGGGATGATCCTGGAACAAAGGAGGATCCTTGAACCTGGGATGATCCTGGAACAAAGGAGGATCCTTGAACCTGGGATGATCCTGGAACAAAGGAGGATCCTTGAACCTGGGATGATCCTGGAACAAAGGAGGATCCTTGAACCTGCTGCGCTCTTGAGTAGGCTCATGAATTCATGAAGGATCCCATATGCTGAGGATAGGATCCTGCTGGCTGGAAATATGAACCTGATGCCTGAGTCACTATTGCTGAACCGTAGTGCACTCCTTTTGGTCCACCCACATATTGAACATCTGGAACCTCTGTTGGCTGAGAAGTAATCACCGGAGTGTCAAAATTCAAAGATCTGGGCACCAGTGGGGAATGATCCTCTGCCGCTTTCTTTTGTTTCTTGAGATCTCCGATTTCTTTGAGGATCCTATCATTGGTCTTATCCTGTTGCTGTATATGTTCCTTCATCTGCAAAATCAAAGTAAACATGTCACTAGTAGTGGGAGTGTAAGGAGCAGAAGAAGTTGGAGGTTTAGAGAAAATGGGAGTTGGTTTCTTCTCAGCATTTTTCTGAGATCCAGCAGGTGGTGGAGGCAAAAGGTGGAATGCCCTGAGACGAATTGACTGCAGACATTGCAGTAGAGGTATTCTTCAATGATGAAGCCATATATTCGTATGCAATGAACCAGAATGATCACCAACAGAAATACTTTCTTAGAAATGAAGCACCAATTGCCCCACGGTGGGCGCCAAACTGTTTTGGTCAAAAATCTGATAAGGATAATGCAACCAAACTCTTAGTCACGGGGTATGATGCTTGAAATGAAGAACAATAGTAAGGATCACTTAAATGCAAATTGCACAAACAACACAAGGATTTATACGAGGAAAAAGCCCTTGATCTTTAGAAGATCTCCGGCATAAAAAACCTCGGGTGATGGAAACTACCGATCACCAAGCTCAAATAAATCAATAAAAGTTTACAACTTCGGATAGTGACGAGCTAAGTACAAGGATCACTATGGTTATTCGTGTGAAAGTGTGAGAATTGTTAAGTGTTCAATGAAAGCTTTGAGACTGCAATTGCACGAGAGTGTGTGTAACTTAAAATGGCTAAGTGTTCTAATTTTAGCTCGTCACCCCTTTAAAAATGAAAGCTAACTAAGCTAACTAACTTCCCGAAAAAGGTGGAAGTCACCCATGACCACCACTAACGGTTATTTCTTCATTATGCACGTGCCTAAGAAGCATATTCCTCGAGATTCCAGCAAAGAAGTAGCCCACTACGTCCATTATCTGCATTTACACATTAAAAACGTGACAATTGTAAGTTCTGTTAAGGATCCTGGATCCTCAGACTCGTGATCCTCATACTCGTGATCCTCAAACTCGTGATCCTCAGACTCTGGATCCTCAGACTATCTGCATCATCCATTAAGGATCCGTGATCCATGCCCAATCTCAGGATAGATGATCCTTAGCATAAAATTCATGCCCTAACAGTTCTCATTTCCATATGGGTGTTTCTGGTTGCTGATACTCCACCTTGACTTTCCCATAAGTCAAACATCATTCACAAACACTGCTAGGTGGGCCTTCATGCTCGATCACCAGTAAAAGATTTATAGATCCAAACATCTTTCATCAAAATCCAGATGACTAGAATTTCAAAGCCGGTGTGCTTTGTGTTTTGGTCAAAAATTACCTAAGCAATTTAGTGATCAAATTAGTTAAGTGAGGTAGTGTGCTAAGAGAATGTGTTCAAAAATATGTTAATTAAGTTGTTTGCAAAAACAGTTTCAGGATACGGCTCAGGATATAGAGCTGTATCTGTGCTCAAACAATGAGCAAAAAAGTAAAGGTTGACACGTGATGTACGAGGAAAGCCCTTGATCAATCTAGATCGCCGGCACAAAACCTCGGGAGCTGACAATTGCAGCTGCCTTGTTCTTCTATTACTTCAAATGTCAGGATACAGTGCAGGATGTAGTGCGGATCAACTAGGTGTTACAATGTAATTTGAGTACAAGTGTTTGCTAGAAGCTAGAGAGCTAAAGTGTACGAAAGAGTGTGAGTGTAAAATTGTGTGCCTTAATCTGATCCGCCCCATCTATTTATAGTAAAAGAAATATAACAAACTATCCTATTAAACCGGGATCCGGCGGATATTCTCCACTTGAACGTTGTAGACCTGGTCTTTCGGGTCCAGCGTCTCTCAAATAACTGATTTGCCCGAGTCTCTAGGAGAAGAAGTCCATCTGACCATTAGTGACCTACAGCTTCTTACCTGCATGTGGATTATTTAGTTAACACCAGGATATCGCCCAGGATGTTACCAATATCCCGATCCAGTATCCTGATCACAAGCAAACAGTCAAAAGCAAGATATTAGTCATGATATATACGCTCAGAAAATGGCCCATAACAATTGTCCCCAAATATATCTGTTGGTATACCAATCCAACGGATATATTTCAAAAAAAAATCTATTTCATAAATCAAGGCAATTAAATCGAGACGACAGTCAAGATTACACCATAACTTCCAACGCGCTTTTAACTCGATGGAGATTCACAACTGTAACAACTCACACTAAAATTAATACTTAGTAGATTAATTATCTATTAAGGAAACCCTAAATAAGAAACCCAAGTAATTCTGCACTAACCCTAAAATTTTCAGAACAATCAGAATCAGGATCAGGGCCCCTAAAACTCAAGGGGGTAAACCCTAATCAATATTTATCTACAGAATTCGTTGTTCAAATTGAAATTTATCGTACAACTGACTTACCTAGGCTATGCAGATGACCAGGCTACCCTAGGCCATAGGGGTGTGCCCCGCGATACGCGACAGGCACGGGCAAACCTGTCGCGACACGCGGGAGGTACCAAATTCGGGTATATATAGGGGGGTCTGGGACTGAATCAGATTGCTCACTTCGATGTTAAAATTCATAATATACACTGAGTTATATGTAAATTACTATCAACACACACAAATCACGGAACGCTGCCGCAATCAAGGTAATAACTCGATCGCTATTACGATTCAACGTCCGATCGATTGAAACTATCCAACGATTGTTTAAGTGCCGCTCAAATTGAGTTTATACTTTGTTATTCATCGTGATTTCGACTTGAATGTTTGAGTGCTGTTCGAACTCGGACTATACTCTGTCATTCGTTGTGAATCCGCTGAATTGTTAAGTATTGCACTTTGTTAATCGTTGTGAGGGTTTAATCTCGTGAATTGACGTAACTGCTGAATTAGTTACTAACCCCGTTTGTGTGTGCATTGCTATTTAAATTAGGTTAAAAGGCTAATCAGTAAAGCTTATACTCTGCTCATTAAATCTGCAATGTGAGTCATTCTTTTTTTATCAACTGTTTTACAAAACTCCAAATTATTTTCCAAAGTTATAATTACAGGGATTAAGTCTATGTAATCACCAAATTACAGCCGGTATGTAGGGTTTTGTATACATTACTTGATAATCTTCACCATTGGGGCAGCCAATGGGTGATATGACCATAATCACAGACACCACTGGACAGGTGGGCCAATGGGTCGAGTGGTAAAGTACCGTGGGTAGTTGGTTTGATATCAGAAACATTGTAATCGCTCTTAATACTGTAAATTATAACAAATGTGTCGTTTTAGTAAAATGAATGATTCACTCAGTATTTCCCCGCTGACAAAACCTTTTTCAAACATGTTTCACGTGATCTATTGTGAGCAAAGAAAAGTTCCGTGAAGCACTACCAGCTTAGAAAAGTGGCTCAATATAAATAAATAAAGAAACATGTTTTGAATAAAGATTTCCCTGTGAAATCAGCTTAATGTAAATTATGGGATTATATCCCTAAATTATGTAAACGGGCAGTTTGAAATATTGAAAGATCCTATTTTAAAAAGTCTTCCGCTGTCGCCTAAATTGAAATACCACAGGATTCCTGTCCCGCGGCTCCTGAAACGGGTCAAACCGGGTCGGGGGCCGTGACAGGAAAAGGTGGTATCAGAGCCACTGTTTTAAGCTTACTGATTTAAGTTCATTGTTTTAAGCCTATTAAAGTAATTGGAAAATACTTAGGAATTCTGATTGCTATTCTGTGAACATATGTTTTAACTGATTTATTTGTTAAAATTACAGTATGGGTAAACAAAAGCTTACCGCTATCTACCACAAATTAGATAGTACACCTAAAGAAAAGGGAACCTCTTCCTCCAAATATCCAGCCAATTTAGAAGAAGGGATTTTTGTCCGTAAGGCAAACTATGAAAATCCTCTTACCCCAGAGAAAAGAAATTCGATTCTTAGAAAGGGTCAGGAGAAAAAGAAAACCCAAGCCAAGAAAGTGAGGTTTAATCCAGAAATCCAGGAATTAGGCAATAATCCACCTTGGGAAGACCAATTAGATGAAAAATGGGCAAATCTTTATATGCTAGCTACCGTAGCAGAAAATGCAAACCTCTAAACTATCAATAAGCCTGGTCTAGTAGAAAATTACTACCCAGTAAATAAATAAATCCGAGTGTATTTTCTTTCCTGTTGTCCTTTGTACAAATTAGTGTGCAATAAAACTTCAATGTTTATTTGTTAAACTTTGTTCCAAAGTTTTAACTTAGCATTTTTGTGCATTTTGCATATATGCTACACAACATGAGTGAGCTATCTGAAGCATTCCAGAATCTCAACCTCTACCCAGTACCAATTGAAGTCTCCCACGACTTTACTGGATATGTTGCTGATATAGAGGAACCTCTGGAATTCCAAGCTCCACCGCTGGAAAAAGCAAAACCTAAAAAGAGAAGAAGATATGTAGGATGGAGGAAAGTGCACAGGAGAAAGCCAGCCACTAGGAAACTTCCTAAAATAGAAAACCCTGTGAGCAAAGGAAAAGAAATAGAGACCGGAGAAAGTTCCAAACCAGCAGAAATAGAAATAAGGGAAGATATTAAGCAAAAGGGAATCGAGATCGGAGAGAGCTCTAAACAACCTGAGGAGATCACATTTCAAGACGAAATAGACCGTCTACTATTAAATTGTGATGTCATAGAACCTGTCAACAATAATCTCTACTCTTACCCTGCCACAGCCCAACTCCCAATAAACCTAGAACCAACTATTCCAGACCCACTAATTCACACCCGACCTTTAGGCCAAATGGAGGAATGGTGGACCAATGACTGGCAATTCCAAAATATGATCAATAGTCCTTACACTTTTCTCCCATAGTTTGATCTAGAACCTATCCCCAATCCGCCAATGAGCTATGAAAACTTAGCCGAACTGCGTCAGTTTGGTGAAGAACTGATAGGCACCGGGAATAGGATCCGGGAAATAGGGGAGCAAATTTCCTGGAAATATGACGAAAGGGAGCGTCATTACTAAACTGCCAGTTAATCAAGGAATAGGAGGGTCGGGAAGTATGTCTGTATAATAACAATAGTAGTAAAATCTAACTCTGTAAAATGGGAAATAAAACATTGTAAGATAAACAGAGTGTATGGAAGCATATATAATCTATAAAACAAAATAGAAGTCGAGGCATCGACAATTTTGGTTATAGATGTGTGTTGTAAGATTTTATGTGTTTATGTGTGACTATTTTGTTATCAACAATTAGATACTAATAATTCATACTAATTAGCATATGGAAAACGCTAATAATGAACCAGTTAATGAAGTAAATCAATCTGAGCAAAATCAGGAAAATCAGTATATGACTAGGCAAGATATCGAGAACATTGTTGCTCAAGGGATAGCCAATGTTATTCCAGAAATTATGGCTGCTGCTCAAAAACCTGCCGAACCACAACAATTAATTCCTAGTAAACGTACTTCGGAAGATAACGGCAGTAACAACATAAATGGAGGCGGTAATCATGATGATCAGGAACCTCGACAGGCCCCACTCCCTAAGAAAATGAAAGCTGCAACGCCTGGTTGCACTTACAAAGAATTTCTTGCCTGTAAACCAGCAGAATTTGCAAGTAATGAAGGGGAACTGCAACACTGCGTTGGTTAGAGAAAACTGAAGCAGTAATTGCAATAAGTAAATGTGCTGAAGAAGATCAAGTGATGTATGCTTCAAATCTGTTCAAAGAAGGGGCGCTAGAGTGGTGGAACACCGTGTTACAAGCAAAAGGAAGAAGGGTGGCCTACGCGATGAATTGGGAAGAATTTAAGAGTCTTGTAGAAAGAAAATTTTGTCCCGAATACGAGAAGGAACAAATGGCCAACAAATTCCTGAGTCATCGTATGATAGGCATAGACTGTCGAGGATATACTTCGACATTCTTCGAATATGCGAGAGTGGTACCTACCCTGGCTTCGCCAGAACCGGTACTTATTTCCCGTTATATTTGGGGATTAATCGGAGAAATCCGTAACATCGTTAAAGCTGTGACACCATGCACTATTGACGATGCTGTGGAATTAGCAAATACCCTAACAGATGAACTGGTACGCACAAGAGAAGAAGATCGAAAGAAGGAATTAGCTCAGAAAATTACCCAAGGATTTCGTACGGGTAATAATAACCGTTTCAAAAGAAGAGGAACAGGGCAATCCTCAAACCCGCCATTCTGCAGGAATTGCAAAAGAAAACATTTTGGAAGATGCAATGCAACTTGTAATTTTTGCAAATCGGTAGGACATAGTGAAGAAAATTGCAAAAAGAAAACCATAATCTGCTTTAACTGCGGAGAAGCAGGGCATTACAAGACAGATTGTCCTAAACTGGTTAAAACCGCAGACAACAAAGGCAAACCAGCTGAAGGAACAACCAAGAAGAATGCCCGAGCATTTCAATTGACTACTCAGGAAGCCGAACTGATTCCTGACGTCATAGCCGGTACGTTTTTAGTTCACGACGTTTATGCAAAAGTATTATTTGACTCTGGTGCAAACCAAAGTTTTATCAATACTTCATTCTGCCAAGCTCTTAACTTACCCTTAACCACCCTTAGGCAGATCTTTACTGTTGAAACGGCAGATGGGAATTCTGTTAACATAAATAAGGTCTTGCAAGAAGGAAAGATAGAACTATTAGGCCATAAGTTTTCTGCAAACCTGTTACCTATGAAGTTAGCCGGATTCGATGTAGTGTTAGGAATGGATTGGTTGATAGCCAACCATGCTCGAATCCTTTGTGATAAGAATTCCGTAGAAATCCGTACCCCCACAGGAGAAGTAATTTTAATTACAGGAGATAGACCTCGAAAGCCAATGAAATTCATTTCAGTAATGAAATTGGCTAGTTATTCAAGAAAACAAGAGATGGTGTATATGATTTCTGTAATCATTAACACTAAAAGTAAGGAACTCCAGGACATCCCTATCGTCTCAGAATACCCAGATGTCTTCCCAGAAGAATTACCTGGGTTACCACCCGATAGAGAAGTAGAGTTTAGAATTCATCTAATTCCAGGAACTACACCCATAGCTAAGGCACCTTATCGATTAGCACCTACCGAAATGCTAGAATTGAAAAAGCAGTTAGATGAATTACTAAGCAAAGGATTTATACAACCTAGTTCATCACCTTGGGGAGCACCAGTGTTGTTTGTGAAAAAAGAAAGATGGATCGATGAGAATGTGTATCGATTATAGGGAACTAAATACGGTTACGATTAAGAATCGATACCCATTACCTAGGATTGACGATCTTTTTGATCAACTTCAAGGCGCTAGGTGTTTTTCTAAGATAGATTTGCGCTCCGGATATCACCAGCTGAAAGTACAAGAAGAAGACATACCTAAAACTGCTTTCAGAACTAGGTATGGTCATTTTGAGTTTACAGTCATGCCCTTTGGACTAACAAATGCCCCAGCAGCATTTATGGACATGATGAATCGGATCTGTAAACCATATTTGGATAAATTTGTAATCGTATTCATCGACGATATACTTATTTTGTAGGATCGTTTGCTGACCCGAACGAGTCGTTCAGAGGTTGTCTCTTGCGTTTCAGATGCGGAATAATAAGAAATGCAAGTAGATATAGCTTGTTCTTCCTCCTAACTGCTTGTTTTATTGATTTGAAACGTTATACAGCTCAATCGTCACACCGGCAGAGCTTCGGCGTGGAATCCAACTACTTCTCCCTGAGATTCGCTCGAACAACCCCATATATAGGCAGTTGGGTCCGCTTATGTGTCATATGACCATAAGAGCGGACCACACTAGTCTACATAAGCGGACCAACATGCTGAATAAGCGAACCATAATCCTCATGTTCATATGAGCGAACCTAGCTTATAAAACCTATACAGACTCCTGTTTTCTCGTATTTCACACCCTATGCTATACAATACGATGTAAGACCTGATCCTAGACACCTAGACGCAATCAACAGATGTAGTGCACTAACAGACTCCCCCTCAGATGTTGATGGAGTCGCCAATACACCTTGACAGCGAAAATATGTCTTCATATCTTTAGTCTAGATCAGTCTCTGGGCTTTCTCCTTTTTCAATCTTCAGACTTCCCCTCTCGATTTACTGGCATTCTTTTGTTTTTCAGTAACATCTTCAGGATCTTTGCCTGTCTTTAAAACAATCTAATTCTCTTGATCAGATCTCTTGATTCCTTAAGTTCATCAGCATCAACAGTTGAAGTAAACTTCAGGATCAGAAACTGACTTTACTCATGCTTTCAGGATTGATTTTCAGGATCGAAACTTGACTCTCTTCCATCAAAGATCTTCAGAAATCGAAACCTAGCTACCTGCACAATCTCAATCCGAAATAAATTTCCTTTCACAAACATTTCAAATAACTATTCACCAACATTTGACTCTCATATGCACTAAACAATCATATAATCGCACTAACTCAGACTCTCTCTCAAATATCTATGATGAACCACTTGAAGAAGGTTAGATTCACACAAACATTTAGTTTGACACAAACACTCCCCTTCAAATTCAGCTTATTAAGTTTAGCACTTAGAATTTTGAAAATCAGTTTTCCAAAGTCAGTTGTCGAAAATCTTTTTGAGTTTTTCAAAAGTTAGCTAAAACACACTAAAATCTTTTTGGATTTTCTGAGAGATATTATCTGACACTACTAGTAAACACAAACATACAGAAATGTAATATTTACAAACAATATTTTTGTGAGTTCGTGCAAGAGGATCATATCAGTTTTTGAGACCTATCACCAACACCGTTAAGCTTGATTTCATTTTAAGCTTTAAACAATTTACCTAGATTGTCAGTATGTTTGTCCACTTAAATTCACACACAGATTTCAATTGATTCGAGATACGATATTAATGTTTTAGAGACTTAAAACTTGATTGTGTATCACTCCACTTGAATATACTCCTGTATCCAGATCCCAAATATTCAGTCTTACAGGTGAGTATACCACAGCTGATATCTGTAAGGGGTTAGATGCGAAACCGTGAGAGCTCAGGTCAGAACTTCCGTTCAGCAGAGAGATGACGGCTCGACTTTTGGTGGGTCTCCTTTAGAGGATCTTTTAAATTTCAACAGCAGCGACTATCAATTTTATTGTTTCATCAGCATGCTGAGGGCGAAGCTTATGTTTCAAAGCTTTAGCAGAAAGTATTATCCGGGGACTAGGTCAGAACTTCCATTCAGCAGAAGTCCCGGGATAATACCCCAGATATCACTGAGCATAAAGACCTAGTATCTCAGAATACGGGACCTTTCAAACAAGATTTCGGGGGTTACCCATATATCCAAGAATAGTTACCCACGAATCAAGCAAGTTTGAATTTATGTTTATATCTCGTTTCAATTTACTAATTGTGTGAAAATCTACTGATACATCCGCAGTAAGATTGTTTATCACATTTTAACTTTACATTTCTTTAGCGTGCCGTGATAGTCCACTGATGTACTATCATATCCTCCTTTTTTTAGCAACAAAACTCATTTTTGAATTTTATCATGTTTTTGGCTTTTTCAAATTTTCAAATGTTTTTGGATTTTCTGAAATTTCCCTACTCCCCCTAAAATGCAAACACATTTCAAAGAAAATTTGAAAATTTCTAGACTCTTGACCCACTAGAAACATGAAAAATAAAACAAACTGTAGAGAAACTTGACAACTGACATCGAATCACTTCAAATCGCCATTCACTCGGCGTAAACAATCAGAACTCCCCTATCACAAACCATTTTCTCATTTGGATTTCAAAACACTTAAGTTTGTTTTAATCGAAATGATTTTTCTGGAAAATGAATTTGTGTTGATAAAAACCACTTGTAGGTCTATCATTTTAAAAATGGGGATGTGGTTCATCATCTTGTCTATCTTTTATCCATAAGTAGTAAATCAAGTACAACTTAATGTCCCTGATTTACCATTTGCAGTTAAGAATCACTGTACCACTTGTAAATGTAAATTCTTCAAGGTATAACCAAAAATACCACTTGTAGATCAAAAATACCACTTGTAGGAATGTTACGTCTACATCACCATTTTACCAATCAGGATGTCGATTCCTGCTTCGCACTTACCGACCTGGAAGCTCCGGCGTAGTCCTTCATCCTGTAAAAACATACAAACACTATTCAAAATCTTTCAAACAAACTTTTCAAACACTAGAAAGATGCCGATTCCTGATCCACGATATAAACTTGGGATCTCCGGCGTAGTCCTTCGACTATCATGGGAAGCAGACTTCCATCCAAGTCTTTTCAGACTTGATGGCTTTAAACTCTTGAGTCGTAGGGTTGTATGTTGCCTTTTTAGTCGCGTAAAAATCTTTTACCCCCTTAGCTCTCCCACTCAACATTTTCCCAAATATCTTTTTAACATTCCCGTTGAATGTTTTCTCGACATCAAATTCATCTTTTTCTTTATAAAACTGATTTGAAATCTCAGTTTTTCCCACTTTCTTCTTCACTTCCTCAAACTTCAATGATGGAAACTCCTCATCATTCACTGAAATCTTCTTCTCAACCTGTGGCTCTTCTGGCTTTGTGGAACCAGATTCATCGCCGACATTCACTTCACCTTTCTTCGCAACCCATGCCTGGTTGTCTTTTCCTTTCTTCTCATACCTTTTCTTCTTTGAACACTCACCAACCTCGAATTTTGAATTCTCAAAAATCATAGACCTATTGGTTAGTGGTTCAGCATCAACAACTTTCTCTTTCATTTTCTGAGAAACTTCCTGTTTAGCGTTGGCGTTTTTCGAGCAATTCCATGCAATGTGACCAGCTTCATTGCATCTATAACAGGTTCTAGTCTCTCTTTGATAACATATATCAGCTCCATTCTTCTTTCTCTCAGCAAGAAACTCTTTATTTGACTGCCTCCAGAACGGTTTCTGCTGTTCCTCCTCAGCACTTCCACCTGACACAAATTCAGATTTTGTTTTAGAATTTTTCATATTTTTATCATTTTCTGATGGAACAAATCCAAGACCTTTCTTTTTGTAACTACAATTCTGGTTAGATTTCTTTTGAAAACCAGAACCAGGATTGTTGCCCTTTTTCTTATTTAAACGTTGCTGAACTCTAGAAGTGTATTTTTTAGATTTTTCAAAACTTTTCAAAACTTTTAATTCTGGAATATTAACTTCTATAAGTTTGAAAGTTTTGTTTATTAGTTCCGTTTTAATACTCATTATTGGGAACTCTTTATTGTAATATAATTTGTCCGAACCATTCAAAGTATACACAACTTCGAATGTTTCATCATTCAAATCTGCCTTTGACAATAAAAATTCTTTACTATAAGACCGTTTATCCGACGAATTTTGACTGTTGACTGACGACTTTGACTTTCCAGACCCAGATTTTGACTCAGACTCCTCATCAGTATCCAACACCTGATCGACCACCTTTTTGATTAGTACAGACTCATGATCAGTATCAGACGAGGTATATGTGACATCTATGTTATCTGGTAAAACGTCAGTTGTGTCGGTTTTAAGCTTTATATTGACTGCTTTTTCCAATTGCTCCTCATTTGGTCTTCTAGGTGAATAACCATCCCAAATCGGAGGCGGACATTTGTTGTAACTAACAGTCGATTTCTTACCACAGTCTTTCTTTTCTTTCAGCTTCTCATCTTTGAAAGCTTCCATACCTGCAACAGTTGGGTAAATACGATCAATGAGATAATCAGAACTAGAATAACTTTGTAATAAGCGTCTAATTCTCTCATTCTCAATCTTTTCCGTCTCCAACTCTTGCTTCCACTTAGCACTCTCTTCGATGTAGAAATTTATTGCTTTTTGTTTTGTCATTAAAACTGCATTTAACATCGTCAGTGCTTGTTCTCTCTCTGAGTTAGTCTTTTGGAGGCCAGTTACTGTTTTGTTCAGAACATCATATGATTCTTTCACATAATTGAGATTGAACAGTAACTGCTCCTTTTTCTTCTCATACTCAGCTATGATGTCGTCTTTAGCTGCACAATTCTTGCAAGCTTCCAAGCACTTCTCACACGGCTTGACGACTTCAACAATCTTCTCAACTTCGATTGTTTTAACAACTTCAACCACCTTTTCTACTTCGATCACCTTTTCTACTTCTTTCACAACCTCGGTAAACTTCTCAGTGACACTTTCAACATTCTGAATATCACCTTTAGATTCAGCTGGTTGTTCTTTAGCAGCTCGTTTCTCCTTCAGTTTCTCCATTCTTTCTGCAAAATAAAAATGAAAACTTTCAGGAGACAGATGAGTTTTTGCAATATCTATATGTTTTTCTTCCTTATCATCACTGCTGTTGTGATCAGGTGATTGATCAAACTGTACAGACTTATCAGAATCACCATCTGATATATCAGAATCAGACGGTGTTTTATCAAAAACAACTTCTTTTTCTTGAACATTTTCATTTTGTATACTTTTATCAGAAATCTGTAAATCTTCATCTGAACCCTGTAAACCTTCATCTGAACTTTCTGACACTTCCCCAGAATGTTCTGAAAGTTTATGATTACTATCTGAACTTTCAACAGATGACACAGATTTTTCATTTTCACTTTTCACAGTCTCTCCAATTGATTTCATCCAAGTAGCAAACAAATCTGGCTCTCGGACGATTTTGGCAATGAAGGCTTTGAACTCTCCCTTCTCATCCACAAACATATCCCAACTAAAACCTTCTGGTAGTTTCTCATCATCTTGATCGATAATGTGTGCTGTTGTGGCTTCAGATGATATGTAATTACTCCAGCTGAAATCTACCAAACATGCTCTCTTTGGATCTTCAATCTTTCTTCCGTGAGCTATCTGCGGTTCTTGGGATTGACCAACTTGCTGATAGATAGCTTTGCGATAATAATCATCTTTCCCGAATGGATTTTGTGCACCGCTAACTTCTCTTCCTTTGCACTCCCGTTTGAAATGGCCTTTCTCCCTGCATCGAAAACAAGTAACTTTAGATTTATCAAAACCTAAAGTTGAAACATGAGCATCTAGAAAGTCATTTCTCCCGGTAATGGTTTTGAATTTCTCAGCTCGTCGAAGAACACTTGCAAGACACCATTTGATATCCATGAGTTCCATTTCTTCGGCGTCTATCTGATCGTAATTGTGACAACTCGAACTTTAGACTTGCTTTGATGTAACGTTTGTGCACGATATGTGATTTTATAAACCCGAATGATTAATTGATTTCATGATACATGTTATGTTATATGCATTATGTGTGTATGTATGTCGTATGTTTGTGAACCGACCACACAAAGCCCTTTGGGCCACTCCTTGTTCTCGGGTCCATTAGACAACCGAGTGGGCTCGGCCCACTCCCCACTCGCAACACAAAACCGAGTTTAGGGGTTTTGTTTTACCACTTTTGCAAAATCACAAACACACACAAACCCTAGAAGCTTTGCTCTCTCTCTCGTTTACTTGGAACCCGACGGCGAACAACACTTCTCGGCTCACCCTCTCTTTGATTCCAACCGGTTAGTGTACATGGTTATTTGATTGTATATGATGATATTGTGATCTATGCGTTTACATGATGATTTTATATGATTCTTGAACATTACATGATGTAATTCGGATGATGATAGTATGGTTGATTGTGATAGAACCGGTTTACATGTGTGCTTTGTTATAAATTAAATGTTAATATGTGTTTCGGATTGTTAACATGTTCATACGGATCGGAAGAAACTCGATGAAATCTGTTGTTATGCTATATGATTCGGATGTTAACTTGTGGATGTGCTAAGTTTTGGGCTAGGTAATTAGTCACGGTTACATGTTCATAGAAATAGATTATTGTTCATATGAATGCAGTTCACGTTGATTCGATGTTCTTGAATGGTTATGAATATGCATGAAAATTAAATCAACTGTTGATAAATTTCTGTGATTGATCTGATTTCGAAACTGCCTTAGATGTTTGCTAGAATCACGGAATAGTCAATGCAGGAATTATGGAAACCAGTTACACACGCGGTTGCGACTCGGCATCACTCGTTGCGAGTCGGAACCCCACTCGAGACCACGAACAACATCAGCCGAGACCACGGTTGCGAGTCCCGTTGCGACTCGTAACCAGACCATGATGAACAGAGATCACCATTACGACTCGCAACCAGCGGTTGCGACTCGTAATCTCCGGCTGTGACTCGTAACCGGGCCATGACAAACCGAAACCATTGGTTGCGACTCGAGATCTCCCGTTGCGAGTCGAGACCATCATTTACACGCACACTGTTGGGCCTTCACTGTTACGGGCCCAATCTATTGAGCCCAATGATTTGATTTATGGGCTGTTTATTAATGGACTTGAATGTGTTTGCTATTTGGGCCGATTGAGAATCTGGACTGTTTTGTTATTGGGCTGCTTATGTCTTTGGGCCGGGTATTGTTGGACTTAGATAATTGGATCACGCATGCTATGTCTTATCTGCTTACGTGCGTACATGTTTGCCATGACTATACGTGATTACTATATACGTGCTATACACGAACCTGACTCGTATAATAACCATGGTAGGACGTGAGTGACCATTTACTTGCTACTTGTACTCTCTGTGTATCTGCCGAGCAAACCAAGGTGAGTTCACACAGCCAAGGCATGGGATTCCCGGGTTGGGAATTGGGTTGGATATGTTGAATTTGGAATGATTACTCGTACTTACGCATATACCAGACTATAGACCATCGTCCTCAGGTTAGTCAGGACACGTTACGTAAAGCCTACGTAACCCAGTATATTTGCCATATGTCTCCCGGGTCGGGAGGACACGTTACGTAAAGCCCACGTAACCCAATACCATTCACTGGCTTCCAGGTCGGAAGGCCACGCTGCGTAAAGCCTACGTAGCCCCCACGCGTACCACTGTCCTCGGGGAAGGGCACGTCACGTAAAGCCTACGTGACCCTGTACGTTTTCCTGTTCTCGGTAAAGAAGAACACACGGTCGGAAGTTAGTCTAGTAAGTACCGTTAATGAGAAGCCCTCATTGACCAGGATGAACATGGGAAGCCCCCACCTTTAGTACACACTAGTATGGGAAGCCCCCACTAGCTATACTTATGCATGTTATGAACTTACTTTCTGTGAACTCGCTCAACTAGTTTGTTGATTAGTTGCTGCATGCCTTGCAGGACCTTAGGTACTTTATGGAGCTTGCACAAGGAAGGAGCAGGTCGTTGTGGGCAGATGGATCATGAACATTATTGAACTTATAACTTTATTTGGGTTTACTTTACATTGCTTCCGCTACTTAAAACAGTATTTGGTTTTGAAACATCAATCATGTCATGGAGACTTACGTTAATTACTTTTATATTAAATGCTATGTTTGATATGATTGATGGCTTGATCCTGGTCAGTCACGCTCCCAAGCGGTGGTATTCCGCGGGTGGATTTTGGGGGTGTGACAGATTGGTATCAGAGCCATTGGTTATAGAGAACTTGGTTTTAATATGGGAAAACGTTTTTATTAAAACCGGACTATAACCAGAACAGTGCTCTCAACGATCCACAACGACGCTTCGCTCCACGTGCAAGACTCGACATCTTAGGTAATAAGGTTTATGTTTATTGCCTGTTTGCTAGAACTGCTTAGAACCTTGCTCGCATTACGCTTAGATACACATGCTTTGATTACATGAGAACACCTATATGCCTACGCTTTTCTGTCATCGCCCTACTCGCGAACCATTCTTACGTATGCTACTTGTTACTATGAAGATCATGTCTGGACGAATCAACATGACACAAGCCCAGCTAGAGGCTCTTGTTCAAGCTCAAGTTGCTGCGGCAGTTGCAGCAGCTCAAGCAGGTAGTATATCCTGCAGTATAGGCACACACTAGGATCTTTAGATCCTACATTAACTCTCGTATTTAACTTCGTCCTATTCGTACACAATAGGTCAACACGCGCAGCAGCCAGTCTGCACTTTCAAGAACTTTATGGACTGTCGTCCAAACTCTTTCAGCGGCACAGAGGGGGCAGTGGGACTCCTCCATTGGTTTGAAAAGTTAGAATCGGTATTCGAAATGTGCGAGTGCCCTGAGGCTCGCAAGGTCAAGTTTGCCACCGGCACTTTGGAAGGAATAGCACTGACTTGGTGGAACGCCCAAGTCCAGATCTTAGGGTTGGCAGCTGCTAACGCCACCCCATGGAACGATTTCAAGGAACTCATCAAGCGTGAGTACTGTACACGTGAGGATATTCACAAGCTGGAAGACGAGCTTTATAACCTGAAAATGGTTGGATCGGAAATCGAGGCGTATACTAAACGGTCTAATGAACTGGCCGTTCTGTGTCCTACTATGGTGGACCCTCCATACAAGCGCATTGAGTTGTATCTCAAGGGATTGGCGCCAGAAATTCAGAGCCACGTGACGTCGGCTAACCTCGAAAACATCCAGGAAATCCAGCGCCTTGCTCACCGTATCACCGATCAGGCAGTTGATCAGAATAAACTGCCCAAGCGTGTTAACGCTACTGCTAACGTCACCACCTCAGTTACTCCTGCTACATCTGGTGACAGTAAAAGAAAATGGGATGGAGATTCTAGTAAAGGTTCAGCGACCGTTCAGCCACAAGCTCAGCAACAGAAAATCGACCACTATCAGAGTCCCAGTCAGCAATCCTCTGGTGGTCACAGACAGAGGAGATATCAGGGTAGTCAACCCAGGTGCCACAACTGCAACAGGCATCACCACGGCCCATGTAACAAGGGTCGCTGTCAAAGGTGTCTTAAGATGGGGCACGAGGCCAAAGACTGCAGGAGCCCTCGTCCTGCGAATCAGAATCAGCAGCCTCAGCAACCAGCTCCACAGAACCAGCAGCAGCAACAGCAGCCACAGCGTGGAAACCGGGGATGTTTCCAGTGTGGGGCTGAAGGTCACTTCAAACGCGATTGCCCTCTGTTGAACCAGAATCGCAACAACAATAACCAGGGCAACGGCAACAACAACGGCGGAAACAACAACAACAACAACGGCAATGAAGCTCGTGGTCGTGCATTCGTGCTAGGTCGAGGTGACGCAGTGAACGATCCCAACGTTGTCATGGGTAAGTTTCTCCTCGACAATATTTACGTTACTGTATTATTTGATTCGGGTGCGGATACAAGCTATATGTCTGTGAAAATGTGTCAACTACTAAAACGTGCACCAACACTTTTACCCACCAAACATGTAGTAGAGTTAGCTAACGGTAAAAGTCTAGAAGCCACGCACGTAGTTCAGGGTTGTAATCTTATCCTAGCTGGTCAAGCCTTCTCCATTGATCTCATTCCCATAGTTTTGGGTAGCTTCGACGTCGTGATTGGGATGGATTGGCTTTCCCAACACCAGGCAGAAATCTTATGCAGCGAAAAGGTTATTCGCATTCCTCGTTCTGGTCAGGAACCTCTAGAAGTTCAAGGCGACAAGAGTGGTGCAGTGGTGGGCATCATCTCTTTCTTGAAGGCTCAGAAATGCTTACGTAAGGGTCACACAGCCATTTTGGCTCTTGTTACAGACGCCTCAGCAAAGGAAAAGAAATTGGAAGACATTCCAGTTGTACGTGATTACCCTCAGGTGTTTCCTGAAGACTTACCAGGCTTACCGCCTCATCGTCAGGTTGAATTTCAGATCGAGCTCGCTCCAGGAGCAGCACCCATAGCTCGCGCACCATATCGTCTAGCTCCATCGGAATTGGAGGAATTGTCAAAGCAACTGCAGGAACTCTTGGAAAAGGGTTTCATTCGTCCAAGCTCTTCGCCTTGGGGAGCTCCAGTACTTTTCGTGAAGAAGAAAGACGGTACGTTCAGGATGTGCATCGACTACCGTGAACTCAACAAGGTGACGGTGAAGAACCGTTATCCTCTTCCACGCATAGACGACTTATTCGACCAATTGCAAGGGTCGTGTTACTACTCGAAGATAGACTTGAGGTCTGGGTACCATCAGTTGAGAGTCCGGGATGAGGACGTCTCCAAGACAGCCTTCAGAACTCGTTACGGTCACTACGAGTTTCTCGTCATGCCATTCGGGTTAACGAACGCGCCTGCGGTATTTATGGATCTTATGAACAGGGTGTGCAAACCCTATCTCGACAAGTTCGTCATTGTGTTCATCGACGACATCCTGATTTACTCCAAGAGTCAGGAGGAGCACGAGCAGCATCTTCGCCTTATTTTGGAACTCCTTCGGAAGGAACAGTTGTACGCCAAGCTTTCTAAATGCGACTTCTGGCTTCGTGAAGTCCACTTCTTAGGCCACGTGGTAAACAAGGATGGGATCCATGTCGATCCATCCAAGGTAGATTCGATCAGGAACTGGCCTGCACCGCGTACGCCAACGGAAATACGCCAATTCTTGGGTCTGGCAGGTTACTACAGACGGTTTATTAGAGACTTCTCGAAGATTGCTCAGCCGCTTACGCTACTGACACAGAAGGGTGTTACCTATCGCTGGGGAGAGCCCCAGGAGACTGCTTTTCAGCACCTAAAGGATAGACTTTGCAGTGCACCTATCCTCTCATTGCCAGAGGGCACAGATGACTTCGTGGTTTATTGTGATGCATCCATTCGGGGACTTGGATGTGTGTTAATGCAGCGCGACAAGGTTATCGCTTACGCCTCTCGTCAACTCAAGATTCATGAACGCAACTACACGACGCACGATTTAGAGCTGGGAGCTGTTGTTTTCGCGCTTAAGATATGGCGACACTACCTGTACGGTACCAGGTGCACGATTTACACCGATCACAGGAGTCTCGAGCATATCCTTAAGCAGAAGGATTTGAACATGCGTCAACGGCGATGGGTCGAATTACTAAACGATTATGAATGCGCTATCAAGTATCATCCAGGCAAAGCCAATGTGGTGGCTGATGCCCTTAGTCGAAAGGACACTTTACCGAAGCGCGTGCGAGCACTACAGCTTACGATTCAGTCTAGCCTTCCTACACAGATACGAGATGCTCAGGTAGAAGCATTGAAGCCCGAAAATGTCAAGGCTGAAGCCTTACGCGGCTCACGACAACGAATGGAACAGAAGGCAGACGGCGCCTACTATGTAACGGGCCGTATTTGGGTCCCTCTTTATGGCGGTCTACGCGAACTTGTGATGGATGAAGCACACAAGTCTCGCTACTCGGTACATCCAGGGTCGGATAAAATGTACCACGATATTAGCACTACTTATTGGTGGCCTAGTATGAAGGCACATATCGCTACGTACGTTGGAAAGTGCTTGACTTGTGCGAGAGTCAAGGTCGAATATCAAAAACCAGCTGGCCTACTGCAGCAGCCTAAAATACCGCAATGGAAATGGGAGGAAATTTCCATGGATTTTGTTACGGGTTTACCTAGATCCCAGCGTGGGAATGATACTATATGGGTGATCGTGGATCGACTCACTAAGTCTGCACACTTCCTACCGATTAAGGAAACGGACAAGTTCTCCACACTTGCAGACGTCTATCTTAAAGAAGTTGTTTCGAGGCACGGGGTGCCCACATCTATCATTTCGGATCGCGACGCACGATTCACATCAGAACTATGGCAAGCGATGCATAAATCCTTTGGCTCACGACTAGACATGAGCACAGCATACCACCCTCAGACGGATGGGCAGTCTGAGCGAACGATTCAAACGCTTGAAGACATGCTTCGGGCATGCGTTATCGACTTCGGCAACGGCTGGGAAAAGCACCTCCCTTTGGTGGAGTTTTCTTACAATAACAGTTATCACACCAGCATTCAAGCCGCTCCATTCGAGGCATTGTACGGGCGTAAATGCCGGTCACCTCTCTGTTGGGCAGAGGTGGGGGATAGTCAGATTACGGGTCCAGAGATTGTAGTGGACGCCACGGAAAAGATAGCACAGATACGACAACGCATGGCGGCGGCACGCGACCGTCAGAAAGCCTACGCGGACAAGCGTAGAAAGCCATTGGAATTCGAGGTCGGGGACCGGGTTTTATTGAAAGTTTCACCCTGGAAGGGTGTGGTTCGTTTTGGCAAACGGGGCAAACTGAATCCGCGATACGTCGGACCATTCGAAATCATAGAAAAGATTGGCAAAGTAGCCTACAAGTTGAAACTACCAGCTGAACTCGGGGCAGTTCACAATGTTTTTCACGTGTCGAACTTAAAGAAGTGCTTATCAGATGAAAACCTCATCATTCCTTTTAAGGAACTCACTATCGACGAGCGGTTGCAGTTCGTCGAGGAACCAGTTGAAATCACGGACCGGGATGTGAAGGTCCTCAAACACAAGAGAATCCCTCTTGTTCGAGTTCGTTGGAACTCCAAACGTGGTCCAGAGTACACCTGGGAACGCGAAGACAGGATGACGGAAAAGTACCCCCAGTTATTCGGGAACCAGGCAACCACTACTGAGGCTGAAGCTACTACTTCGGAATTTCGGGACGAAATTCCAGATCAACGGGGGGAGGATGTGACACCCCAGGAAAATCAGTGAACAGTACAGTTTACCTAGCTTCCTCAGTGAGTGCATACCAAATTTCGGGACGAAATTTCCAATTAGTTGGGGATAATGTGACAACTCGAACTTTAGACTTGCTTTGATGTAACGTTTGTGCACGATATGTGATTTTATAAACCCGAATGATTAATTGATTTCATGATACATGTTATGTTATATGCATTATGTGTGTATGTATGTCGTATGTTTGTGAACCGACCACACAAAGCCCTTTGGGCCACTCCTTGTTCTCGGGTCCATTAGACAACCGAGTGGGCTCGGCCCACTCCCCACTCGCAACACAAAACCGAGTTTAGGGGTTTTGTTTTACCACTTTTGCAAAATCACAAACACACACAAACCCTAGAAGCTTTGCTCTCTCTCTCGTTTACTTGGAACCCGACGGCGAACAACACTTCTCGGCTCACCCTCTCTTTGATTCCAACCGGTTAGTGTACATGGTTATTTGATTGTATATGATGATATTGTGATCTATGCGTTTACATGATGATTTTATATGATTCTTGAACATTACATGATGTAATTCGGATGATGATAGTATGGTTGATTGTGATAGAACCGGTTTACATGTGTGCTTTGTTATAAATTAAATGTTAATATGTGTTTCGGATTGTTAACATGTTCATACGGATCGGAAGAAACTCGATGAAATCTGTTGTTATGCTATATGATTCGGATGTTAACTTGTGGATGTGCTAAGTTTTGGGCTAGGTAATTAGTCACGGTTACATGTTCATAGAAATAGATTATTGTTCATATGAATGCAGTTCACGTTGATTCGATGTTCTTGAATGGTTATGAATATGCATGAAAATTAAATCAACTGTTGATAAATTTCTGTGATTGATCTGATTTCGAAACTGCCTTAGATGTTTGCTAGAATCACGGAATAGTCAATGCAGGAATTATGGAAACCAGTTACACACGCGGTTGCGACTCGGCATCACTCGTTGCGAGTCGGAACCCCACTCGAGACCACGAACAACATCAGCCGAGACCACGGTTGCGAGTCCCGTTGCGACTCGTAACCAGACCATGATGAACAGAGATCACCATTACGACTCGCAACCAGCGGTTGCGACTCGTAATCTCCGGCTGTGACTCGTAACCGGGCCATGACAAACCGAAACCATTGGTTGCGACTCGAGATCTCCCGTTGCGAGTCGAGACCATCATTTACACGCACACTGTTGGGCCTTCACTGTTACGGGCCCAATCTATTGAGCCCAATGATTTGATTTATGGGCTGTTTATTAATGGACTTGAATGTGTTTGCTATTTGGGCCGATTGAGAATCTGGACTGTTTTGTTATTGGGCTGCTTATGTCTTTGGGCCGGGTATTGTTGGACTTAGATAATTGGATCACGCATGCTATGTCTTATCTGCTTACGTGCGTACATGTTTGCCATGACTATACGTGATTACTATATACGTGCTATACACGAACCTGACTCGTATAATAACCATGGTAGGACGTGAGTGACCATTTACTTGCTACTTGTACTCTCTGTGTATCTGCCGAGCAAACCAAGGTGAGTTCACACAGCCAAGGCATGGGATTCCCGGGTTGGGAATTGGGTTGGATATGTTGAATTTGGAATGATTACTCGTACTTACGCATATACCAGACTATAGACCATCGTCCTCAGGTTAGTCAGGACACGTTACGTAAAGCCTACGTAACCCAGTATATTTGCCATATGTCTCCCGGGTCGGGAGGACACGTTACGTAAAGCCCACGTAACCCAATACCATTCACTGGCTTCCAGGTCGGAAGGCCACGCTGCGTAAAGCCTACGTAGCCCCCACGCGTACCACTGTCCTCGGGGAAGGGCACGTCACGTAAAGCCTACGTGACCCTGTACGTTTTCCTGTTCTCGGTAAAGAAGAACACACGGTCGGAAGTTAGTCTAGTAAGTACCGTTAATGAGAAGCCCTCATTGACCAGGATGAACATGGGAAGCCCCCACCTTTAGTACACACTAGTATGGGAAGCCCCCACTAGCTATACTTATGCATGTTATGAACTTACTTTCTGTGAACTCGCTCAACTAGTTTGTTGATTAGTTGCTGCATGCCTTGCAGGACCTTAGGTACTTTATGGAGCTTGCACAAGGAAGGAGCAGGTCGTTGTGGGCAGATGGATCATGAACATTATTGAACTTATAACTTTATTTGGGTTTACTTTACATTGCTTCCGCTACTTAAAACAGTATTTGGTTTTGAAACATCAATCATGTCATGGAGACTTACGTTAATTACTTTTATATTAAATGCTATGTTTGATATGATTGATGGCTTGATCCTGGTCAGTCACGCTCCCAAGCGGTGGTATTCCGCGGGTGGATTTTGGGGGTGTGACAGTAATCCTCTTTGGTAAGCATAGGATTGCCGATTCGACCAGCAACTAGACCTTCATATGATAACAAAACTGAACCCAGAAGTGCCATGTGGTCTTTAGCAGTGTCTTCAGAGAAACTTTGACCTTCTGGAAGGTTGAGAGCTATGTTGCATTGAATCACGTATCTGTTTCCGGTTTTTGTACTCTGAGACTGAAAACTAGTGTTAGTCTCTTTTGAATTCACACTTGGAAACGATGAAAACCCGCTGCTACTCTTGTTCGAACCCTGATCAGCTTTTTCAGATGAATCACCAGCACTGAACGCAGTTTGAATCTTCGGACTTCTTTCAGACTCAGTGACTGGAATACTACCCCTGTAGTACATCTTCACGTCCTGTTGACCACTCAGACTGTTCATTCTCGCGATCTTTTGCTGTTCAAGATCCTGGCTCTCAATTTTCTCAATGAACTGTGAAATAGTTAGCCCGTCATACACACCAGTATTCTTTAAAATCATCAAATACGTTCCCCACTCTTTCTGAGGTAACGCATCAGCCAATTTATCCACCCATTCCTCACGACCTTTTTCAACTCCCAACATCGATAACGATCGCACCAAGTGACAGTATCTCTCGATTAGCTTTTTAGTATCCTCTCCCGGCAAACTGCTAAACAAATCGAATTCTTTCTTTAACAATGCTTTCTTGCTCTTGATCATGTTTTCGCTTCCCTCGAATTTAACCCTAAGAGCATCCCATATCGACTTAGCAGTTTTGTCGTGCTGTAACAAGATGAATATATCTTCCTTTATCGCCTGCTGCAACAAACTAATCATCATTTTCTCGGCTCTATACATTGCTCGTTCTTGATCAGTGAATTCGGATATCTCTTTAATAACTTGCAAATCTGTTCGAGGCAAAGTGTACTTCTTCAATATGCATTCCCATGATCTGAGATGATTGGCCTGAACCCAGTTTTCAAATCGATCCTTCCACCCATAATACTCCTCAATGCTCATCAATCTAGGGGGCTTTTGAGTCGTTCCCGTCTCGTTTTCTAAATTCATTGCTTGAGCAATTGCGGCTGGAGTAGTCGATGTAGCAAAAGCGTTGTAGAACTCGGAATCCATGTTGATTTAGCACGTTTTTCAATGCAACTGACAGAAAAGCGAACCAGAAAGATCCAAATAAGTGAACTAGATGTTAACAAAAGCGAACTGTACTTATGAGCGAATCAGACTTGTTCTTTGGAGCGGACCAACACACAATCGAACCAACAAATCACTTTGGAGCGAACCTAATTTGGTCACAAAAGCGATCCGACAATGTAATTTGGAGCGGACCCTAAAGACTTCCTTAGAGCGAACCAAGTTTGACAAATAAGCGGACCTGTCTTGATTTTGGAGCGAACCAGAAGCAAAAATGTACACTCGAGCGAACCAGACTACTAATTTGGAGCGAACCAGACTTAAACGTGTACAAATGAGCGAACCAGACAGTGATCTATGAGCGGATCATGATGACGTCAGTACGAGCGAACCACATAACTAACATGTTTTGACCCATTAAAACTTCGAATTTTGACACGAAACTTTCCAGGGTTTGTCGTTATACTGATACGTACAATCCTTGAAATTTTGAGACGATTCCGACCGTTAAAACTTTCCGAACGAAGAAAAGAAGGTGTAGAAGTGAGAAAAATCGATGAAATCCAGCTATAATCTGCAGAAAACCTCCTTCCAAGCTCGGATACCACTTGTAGGATCGTTTGCTGACCCGAACGAGTCGTTCAGAGGTTGTCTCTTGCGTTTCAGATGCGGAATAATAAGAAATGCAAGTAGATATAGCTTGTTCTTCCTCCTAACTGCTTGTTTTATTGATTTGAAACGTTATACAGCTCAATCGTCACACCGGCAGAGCTTCGGCGTGGAATCCAACTACTTCTCCCTGAGATTCGCTCGAACAACCCCATATATAGGCAGTTGGGTCCGCTTATGTGTCATATGACCATAAGAGCGGACCACACTAGTCCACATAAGCGGACCAACATGCTGAATAAGCGAACCATAATCCTCATGTTCATATGAGCGAACCTAGCTTATAAAACCTATACAGACTCCTGTTTTCTCGTATTTCGCGCCCTATGCTATACAATACGATGTAAGACCTGATCCTAGACACCTAGACGCAATCAATAGATGTAGTGCACTAACATATTTATTCCAAAAGTCAGGAAGAACATTGCGAGCACCTGCATGCACTCTTAACTTTGTTAAGAAAGGAAAGGCTTTATGCCAAATTCTCGAAGTGTGAATTCTGGCTGCAGGAAGTACAATTTTTAGGACACATGGTGAATCATGAAGGAATTCACGTAGATCCTGCCAAAATAGAAGCAATTACCAATTGGAAAGTCCCGCAAATAGCTATGGAAATTAGAAGTTTTCTAGGCTTAGCTGGATACTATAGACGATTTATTAAGGATTTCTCTAAGATAGTTGTGCCTTTAACTAAGCTGACTTGTAAAGCAGTTAAGTTTGAATGGGGACATAGACAAGAAGAAGCTTTTAAGATTCTAAAGCACAGATTGACAAATGCTCCAATTTTAGCTTTACCTGAAGGAACAGAAGATTTTGAAGTATATTGTAATGCTTCAAAATTAGGATTTGGATGTGTACTAATGCAACGCAAGAAGGTAATTGCGTATGCCTCTAGGCAGTTGAAGAAGCACGAAGAAAATTACACGACGCACGACTTAGAATTAGGAGCCATAATTTTTGCCCTTAAGATTTGGAGACATTATCTGTATGGAAGTAAGTTTACTGTTTATACAGATCATAAAAGTTTAAGGTATATATTTGGGCAAAAAGAGTTAAATATGAGACAAAGAAGATGGATGGAAATCCTAAGTGATTACAACTGTGATGTTCAATATCACGAAGGAAAGGCAAACATAGTTGCAGACGCCTTAAGTCGTAAATATTATGAAAAGCAAAAGCGAGTCCGTGCTCTTAGATTAAATCTACAATTAGATTTAATGAAACAATTGAAGAACATTCAGGAAACGGCAATCAAAGATGATTCTGAAGGAATGAAAGGTTACCTAAAAGAATTAGAGCAAGGAAAGGATGGAATTTGGAGATTCTACAAGAAACGAAATTGGGTACCTAAGCAGGGAGAATTAAGGAATAAGATTTTAGAAGAAGCTCATAAATCTAGGTATACTGTACACCCAGGAAACAATAAGATGTATCAAGATTTAAGGAATAATTTCTGGTAGATAGGAATGAAAAAGGATATAGCTGAATACGTATCTAAGTGTCTTACTTGTTCACAAGTTAAGGCTGAACACCAAAAACCTTCAGGACTACTACAACAGTTGGAAATGCCTGTATGGAAATGGGAACTCATAACAATGGATTTTGTTACTAAGTTACCCAAGACCAGAAAAGGTAATGATGCAATTTGGGTAATTGTGGATCGATTAACCAAATCAGCTCATTTTCTACCAATGAAGGAAACCTTTAGCATGGAAAGGCTAGCCAAGTTGTACGTAGATGAAATAGTATCTTTGCATGGAGTCCCACTCTCCATTGTATCAGATAGAGATAGTCGTTTTACTTCCCATTTCTGGACTAGTTTCCAGGAAGCAATGGGAACCCGACTAAATTTAAGTACTGCATATCATCCTCAAACAGACGGACAAAGTGAAAGGACAATACAAACCCTGGAAGACATGCTCCGAGCATGTGTAATTGATTTTGGTGGTAATTGGGATAACCATTTACCCTTAATTGAATTCTCCTATAATAATAGTTATCACTCAAGCATCAAAGCTGCTCCATTCGAAGCACTGTATGGACGTAAGTGCAGAACTCCAGTTTGTTGGGCAGAAATAGGAGAAAGTCAATTATCAGGTCCAGAAATTGTACAAGAAACCACAGACAAGATAACTCAAATCAAGGAAAGACTGAAGACGGCTCGAGATCGCCAGAAAAGCTATGCCGATAATCGCCGCAAACCACTAGAATTTCAAGTCGGAGACAAGGTACTTTTGAAAGTCTCTCCTTGGAAAGGAGTAGTACGATTCGGTAAGAAAGGAAAACTAAGTCCAAGACACATAGGACCATTTTCAGTAATGCAACGAATAGGACCAGTTGCTTATCGCTTACAACTACCAGAAGAACTAGCTGGAGTACATGATGTGTTTCATGTATCCAATCTCAAGAAATGTTTATCTGACGAATCCCTGGTAGTACCTCTTCAAGATATAGAGGTAAATGAAAAGTTAAAATTCATAGAGAAACCACTGCAAATAGAAGACAAGAAAGTCAAGTTTCTCAAACACAAGCGACTAGTGTTAGTCAAAGTCAAATGGGATTCAAAGAGAGGACCAGAATACACTTGGGAGCTAGAATCAGAAATGAAGCGGAAATACCCTCATCTATTTCAGTGAATCTCAAGGATGAGATTTTTCTTAAGGTGGGGAGGATGTAACAACTCACACTAAAATTAATACTTAGTAGATTAATTATCTATTAAGGAAACCCTAACTAAGAAACCCAAGTAATTCTGCACTAACCCTAAAATTTTCAGAACAATCGGAATCAGGATCAGGGCCCCTAAAACTCAAGGGGGTAAACCCTAATCAATATTTATCTACAGAATTCGTTGTTCAAATTGAAATTTATCGTACAACTGACTTACCTAGGCTATGCAGATGACCAGGCTACCCTAGGCCATAGGGGTGTGCCCCGCGATACGCGATAGGCACGGGCAAACCTGTCGCGACACGCGGGAGGTACCAAATTCGGGTATATATAGGGGGTCTGGGACTGAATCAGATTGCTCACTTCGACGTTAAAATTCATAATATACACTGAGTTATACGTAAATTACTATCAACACACACAAATCACGGAACGCTGCCGCAATCAAGGTAATAACTCGATCGCTATTACGATTCAACGTCCGATCGATTGAAACTATCCAACGATTGTTTAAGTGCCGCTCAAATTGAGTTTATACTTTGTTATTCATCGTGATTTCGACTTGAATGTTTGAGTGTTGTTCGAACTCGGACTATACTCTGTCATTCGTTGTGAATCCGCTGAATTGTTAAGTATTGCACTTTGTTAATCGTTGTGAGGGTTTAATCTCGTGAATTGACGTAACTGTTGAATTAGTTACTAACCCCGTTTGTGTGTGCATTGTTGTTTAAATTAGGTTAAAAGGCTAATCAGTAAAGCTTATACTCTGCTCGTTAAATCTGCAATGTGAGTCATTCTCTTTTTATCAACTGTTTTACAAAACTCCAAATTATTTTCCAAAGTTATAATTACAGGGATTAAGTCTATGTAATCACCAAATTACAGCCGGTATGTGGGGTTTTGTATACATTACTTGATAATCTTCACCATTGGGGCAGCCAATGGGTGATATGACCATAATCACAGACACCATTGGACAGGTGGGCCAATGGGTCAAGTGGTAAAGTACCGTGGGTAGTTGGTTTGATATCAGAAACATTGTAATCGCTCTTAATACTGTAAATTATAACAAATGTGTCGTTTTGGTAAAATGAATGATTCACTCAGTATTTCCCCGCTGACAAAACCTTTTTCAAACATGTTTCAGGTGATCTACTGTGAGCAAAGAAAAGTGTCGTGAAGCACTGCCAGCTTAGAAAAGTGGCTCAATGTAAATAAATAAAGAAACATGTTTTGAATAAAGATTTCCCTGTGAAATCAGCTTAATGTAAATTATGGGATTATATCCCTAAATTATGTAAACGGGCAGTTTGAAATATTGAAAGATCCTGTTTTAAAAAGTCTTCCGCTGTCACCTAAATTGAAATACCACAGGATTCCTGTCCCGCGGCTCCTGAAACGGGTCAAACCGGGTCGGGGGCCGTGACAACAACGCTCCTATATCTTCTCTTTTTGTTTGAAAAGCAGATATCTCCAACGCAATCTCCAGGTAATTCCCTACTTCTTATTCATTTCATGTCAATCTCTTTTCCTTTACTTGCAATGGCTGCCAGAACTTATTCTCAAACTGGCGAATCATCCGAGACCTTCATTCAGCAGAATCTGCTTAAAAATCCCGAGAAGGAGGTCTGTGCTTTTGATAACATAGACATTGCGGCTTTGAGAGCTTCCGGTGCTTTTCCTGATGGCACGGTCTTTAGACCATTTGATCGGTCAATTCGATCGGACGTTTGTTCTACTGATTGGGTCTACTTCCCGGCATACCCTTTCTCGCTAGGTCTTCGGTACCCTTTTCCCGAATTTATGATGCAATTCTTCCGGACTACCGGTATTTCTTCTGCCCAAACCATGCCCATGGTCTGGAGGGTATTAATCGTACTCAATCAAATTAAAAACCTTCACTGTCCCGACCTTTGTATTGAAGATATGCCAATCGCATACCGCCTCCGATCCCACGGTTCTAGCCGGTTTTTGCTTTTTTCAACTTCCAACAAACCCCTTATTCTTAAAGCCACTAAGAACGAAGACGGATGGCAACGTAAGTTTTTCTTCGTCAAACGAGATTCCATTGATGAGGGTGCTAGCCTTCCGGTGGAGTGGTTAACCACCGGTAGGATCATGAATGTCCCCACGTATCTCAACACTTTTATCTTTTGCTAATATCCTCTTACTTGATCCTTTTGCAGTGAATTTTATGGAAGTAGCTCCCCCTACTGCGGAATCAGAAAATAGAATTGAAACAGTTTACCAATTACCTGCAAGTGACAGAAGTTTTACCACACATATCCCGAGTTCCAGTCAATACTCGTCATCCGAAATGTCTGGTAAGGATTACTTTTGAAATAATTAATTAGCACAATATAATATAATAAAGGGTAATAAAGATGTAAAACTTTTCCCTTTATGCAGCACCAACCAAGATCCCTGAAGTCTTTGACCTCGACGAGCTGGACAGTTATTCCGATCAGGTTCAGATTAAGAAGGAACCTAGTCCCAAGGCCACGGCCTCATCCAAGCCCAGCAATTCCAAGGCCATCGTCATTCCCAAACCTTCGCCAGCTACCAAGCCTCGAAGTTCAAGCTCTCGTAAAAGGAAAGAGCCTGATTCCCCTATTATCTCTGATACATTCCCCTACGAGAAGCATGGGTTCATCGAAGCAAGCGGGTTTATGACTTCTTTTCTCAACCAGGTTAGTATCCTTGAGCCATATTCTGCAGCTTATACCACTTATAAGTATTTATCAAAACCAATACCTGTCCTCCTATTTTTGCAGGGTCTTGAACATCTGGTTCATCTATATCAAGAATCATGTGGGCTCAACAAGACGCTTGAATCCAAATTGAAGACAGCCGAGGTTACCATCTCCGATCAGGGCATAATTGCAGCCGCCAAATCTCGGTACTACGAGGAGAAGTTTAAGGTTATGACCCAAGAACACCAGACCGCTCTCAACAAAGCTGCTCTCCAGGCCCAAGCCGATGTTGATGCTGCCCATGCTCAACATGAACGGGATATGGTCAGCTACCGGGAAAGCCTTAAAAGCTCCGTCGTCACTTCTCTCCTGCAGGCCAGGCTAAAGATGGCCCATGAAGCCAAAGCACTGGGCTTCGAATGCCCTTCTTGGGACGTCAATGCCTGGGAAACAAAGTTAAGGAGCCTCGGCGGCACTTCTACTAAACCTGCAGCTGAAGGATCTTCAAAAGCAGTCGAAAAACCAACTGGTGCTGAGGCTGATCCCGAGACGGATGCTGCCGAAAATACCATGAACAAAGAAGGCGCTGGCTCCTAAAACTTATTTTCTTTAAATTTAGGAGTTATGCTTATGTTCGAACAATTTTATTTCTTGTCCTATGAACAGTTTTTATTTCTGTATTAAAACATCTTGATAGCCGAAGGTGGATGGGTCCTAGGTTTTAGGATGAAACCTTCGGTTATCAACTGGTATTGCTTATTTCAAATAATTTCTTCTTTCAATTGGCTTGCTATTGCTCTCATATCCTGATCAATATACTTAGTGATACATTGTGGAAATTTTTGTAGAATTTCTAAAAATCCAATCAATTTCAGATAAAAGATAGTCCACCTTCTAAAACCTGTTTTGATAACAAGTATTACTTCCCCAATATTTCAATCAGATATCCCGAAACATATCCAAAAACACATTCTGAAGACATATCTTAAGGATATATGAGCCTTAATCGGAGTTAAATAATTCATGTAAGATTCACAAAGGAAAGATCATACCAGGAATTGAATGCAACCCTAGTTATCAAACTCCAACCCCTTTTGCAACTTCTCCCACTAAGATGTCCCCAG
Organism: Helianthus annuus; assembly: GCF_002127325.2. Classification (NCBI taxonomy): domain Eukaryota; kingdom Viridiplantae; phylum Streptophyta; class Magnoliopsida; order Asterales; family Asteraceae; genus Helianthus; species Helianthus annuus. The sequence continues at coordinate 36,076,529 of NC_035449.2, read as the reverse complement.
TCCGAGATACTTAGCCCAATCTTGATCTTTTGAGCTTCACACAATTGCTTTAGAAGGAATGTCCCCTGTGCATGAAGTCTTTAAGCACTTAGAAAAATTTTGAACATTAGTTCCAACTGTATAGACGATTCTTGTGTTACAGGGGTAAAACCCAAAAATACACTGGAGATAAATCCTTAGTATCCAGGGGAAAATCCCAAATTTTCATGAGCTACAGGCGGGAGTGTATAAACTCCAAGACTTAGAAAGGTGAAAACCTTTAAACCTTAGAGAGTATGAAAATACCCTTTCGTGAGAGAGGGTGATCAATCCTCATATACCTTTAGGATTCAGGATATAGCCAATAGTAACGAAATTGTCAGCCACTTTTACATGAACTGGTCCCGCCACCTTGAACTATTCCCGAATAACTTGCGCTCCACGCGGGGTGTTTAAACCCAATTCGAAAGAAAGGTGAATACCTTTAAACCTGTGAAGGGATCAGGATCCCTTAGACGTGAGAGAGGGGGCCAATCCTCTAATCTTTCGAAGTATCCTGAATGGAGATCCTGGAGCTATATCTCGAAGCATATACTACAAAACATCAGTAAACTAAGGTGGGTGTTAGCCTGGCTAACACCCCTCCGATGATTAAGTTACTAATGGGTTTAAAACAATAAATAACATCAAAATTTAATAAAAGAGATAGAATCCATACCATCCTGAGTTAGAATTTAAATTCCATACTCACTTGAAATAGAATTTTAGATGTATAGCATTCCAGGATCTTGGTAGCATATCCCCCTCCATATTCTTGAGCCGGTATGTCCCTTTTCCAGATTCTGATTCAACCTCATAGGGTCCTTCCCATTTTGGAGCCAACTTTCCATCAGCAGGATTAGTAGTATTCTGAAAAGCCTTTCTCAATACCCAATCTCCAACTTGAAATATTCTAGTCCTTATATTCTTGTTATATGCTCTAGATATCCTCTGTTGATATGCTGCTATCCTTAGCCTTGCAGCGTCTCTTGTCGCATCAATTGTATCCAGTTCCTGACATAGGACTTTAGGATTCTGCTCAGGATCCCTGAGGTTGGATCTTGCTGTAGGTATCACCATTTCTATCGGGATCACCGCTTCTGCTCCAAACACCAAGGAAAACGGGGTTTGGCCAGTTGCACTCTTCACTGTTGTCCTATCAGCCCACAAAACAAAGGGTAATTCTTCTGCCCATCTTCCTTTCTTAGCCCCTAGTCTCTTCTTTAAGTTGTTGACAATTATCTTGCTCGAGAATTCTGCTTGTCCATTTGCTTGAGGATGTACTGGCATAGATGGTATTCGGGTTCCTTCCGGTATCCTTACCGATGATCCCAGATTTGCCAAGGCATCAGCTTCAGCATTTTCCTCTCTTGGTACCTGTTCAAGTGTAAAAATATCGAAATATCCTGCTAATTTTTTGAGAATATCGAGGTACTCGACTAACTTCTCACCTTTAACTGCATAGGATCTATTAAAATGATTAGTGATTAACAAGGAGTCGACATATACTTGCAGATTCTTTATATTCATATTCTTAGCCAATTCTAATCATGTAATTACAGCTTCATATTCTGCTTCGTTATTAGTAGCAGGAATTCACACCTAATAGCCTGGGGTAATATGTCCCCCTATGGCGATTTTAGTAGTATACTTAGACCTACACCTCTTATATTAGATGCACCATCAGTATATAATATCCAGGATTCTAAGTTTTCTCCTAGCTGCTGTACATCTAAGTCTACTTCATTTTGAATGTCACTACTGAAATCAGCCACAAAATCAGCTAAAGCCTGAGACTTTATGGCATTTCTAGGCTCATATACTAGATCAAAAGCACTTAATTTCACTGACCATTTAGCCATCCTACCAGACATCTCGGGTTTCCTTAGCACGTTTTTAACAGGATAGTTGGTTTTAACATGAATCCTATGTGTCTCAAAATAATGTCTAAGTTTCGTTGATGCCATAACTAGGGCTAATATTAATTTTTCTAGATGAGAATATCTAGTTTCAGCATCTAATAAACTTTTACTAACATAATAAATAGGATACTGCTGACCTTCATGATCCTTTACAAGGACAGCACTTACTACATTCCCTGATACTGCAAGATACATGGATAATGGTTCGCCATCCTCAGGCTTCATCAATAATGGTGCGGTTGAAAGATACTGCTTCAAATCCTGCAAGGCTGCTTCATGCTTTGCTCCCCATTCGAACTTCTTATTCTTCTTGAGGATATCATAAAATTCCTTGCATTTTTCCGAGGATCTTGAAATAAATCTGTTCAACGTTGCTACTCGGCCTGTTAATCGTTGAACATCCTTCATGTTTGAAGGTGACTTGATATCTAAGATAGCTTTTATCTGATCCGGACTTGCTTCTATACCCCTTTTAGTCACCATATATCCTAAAAACTTTCCTGCCCCCACTCCAAAATGGCACTTGGTAGGATTTAGTTTCATGTTATACTGATCCAGGATATCAAATGCTCCTTTAATATCCTGGAGGTGATCCTCAGCCTTCTTAGATTTCACTACCATGTCATCAATGTACACCTCCATGGTGTCCCCCAGTTTGTCTTTAAACATCATGTTCACCAATCTTTGGTACGTTGCACCTGCATTTTTCAAACCAAAGGGCATAGCAGTATAACAATAAATACATGTGGGTGTCATGAAAGCAGTATCCTCCTGGTCAGAGGGTTCCATTTGGATTTGTTGAAATCCTGAAGAGGCATCCATGAATGTTAACATCTCGTGGCCAGCGGTAGCGTCTACCATTTAATCAATATGAGGTAGAGGAAACGGGTCTTTCGGACAGGCTTTGTTTAAGTCTGTGTAGTCTACACAAACTCTCCATTTCCCATTTTTCTTTTGTACCACCACTACATTCGCAAGCCATTTAGAAAACTTCACTTATCTAATCATCTTGCTCCTTAGTAGTCTTTCCACTTCCTCTTGGATGATCACATTTCGCTCCGGAGCAAATTTCCTTCTCTTTTGTTGGACCGGCTTGAACGACCTGTCAATACCGAGCTTATGTGTTATAATATCCTAGGAAATACCTATCATATCCTCGTGCTTCCATGCGAATGTTGACATCCTGCATTTCAAAAAATTAGTCAATTGATTTTCAATATCCTGAGGGATATTGGTTCCTACGAGCACCGAGATATCCGGATTATCCTGATCCAGGATAACTTTCTTTACATCCTGCTCCGAAGCCTCCATGATATCATGGGCCCGCATCTTTAATTGCTATGCTGCATTAGGCTTAGTCGAGGATTTCATTGAGGATGAGTAGCATTCCTTCGTCTCCTGCTGATCACTATCAACCTTGACAACCCCCCAAGGAGTAGGGATCTTGATGCACTGATGATAAGTTGACGGCACGACTTTCATATCAGGGATCCATGGCCTGCCCAGTATGATATTGTAACAGGATAAGGAGTCCATCACACAGAAGCGCTGTATTGAATTGGCCCCTTCAACGTATACTGGTAATTTGATCTCTCCCACGTGTTAGGGGAGGATTCTCCAAAGATCAGTGATCCTCAATTACTGTTAGGCTTAGGGATCCTTAATTCTGTCTGAATTGGTGATCCTCAGAGAGTATTGTAGGATCAGGATCCAGGATCATCATAGTGATCCTTATACTAACAATTGTCTGCTTTGAATATGAAGTTGTTTTGCAGGAGTACGTGCTTGGACCTGGTCTTGGCGATATTCCGGGAGCATATACCCTCTATATTCCACACGTGCTTGACCATGGTGAACGTTATCGAGATCGTGGGGAGAGTGCACAATTTGCTAAATTTAAAAGGGGATAGCGAGCTAGATTAGAACACTTGGCTATTTTTGGCTAAACACACACACTCGTAACTGCTCTGATTAGCTCTCAACTGTTGGCTCGACGATTACACACTTTTTTGCACTTTACACTTTAGTGATCCTTGTAACAAGCTCGCTATCATCCAAAGTTGTAATACATTTTCTGTTCAATTTGAGTTGGTGATCGGTAGTTTCCATCACCCGAGGTTTTTTATGCCGGAGATCAACTCTTGATCAAGGGCTTTTTCCTCGTATAAATCATTGTGTCACTTGTTCATTACATTTCTGAGTGATCCTTAATATTGTTCATTGATTCAAGCATCACACCTCACATCTAAAGATTTGGTTGCATTATCTTGGCTTGATTTTTGACCAAAACAGTTTGGCGCCCACAGTGGGGCAATTGGTGCTTCAATTCTAAAAATTTTGCTCGTTTCGTTCATTTCGGTTCATCACCTTCAACCGCATGGCTTCTCAGGGGAAAACCACCTCAAGTGCAACGCCGGCAATTGATTCATCCCAGGGCGTTCCACCTTTGCCTCCACCACCTTCTGGATCCCAGAAGAATGCTGAAAAGAGACCGACTCCAATTTTCTCAGAACCTCCAACTTCTTCTGTATCTTATACTCATACTATTAGTGACCTCTTTACTTTGAGTTTGCAGATGAAGGATCACAAACAGCAGCAGGATAAGACTAACGAAAAGATTCTCAGGGAAATTGGAGATATCAAGAAATAGAAGAGATCAACAGAGGATCATTCCCCATTGATGCCTAGATCTTTGAATTTCGACACTCCGGTCATAACCTCTCAGCATTCTGCAGCTCCAGATGTCCAATACTTGGGTGGAACAAGAGGAATGCACTACGGATCCTCAACAACGTCTCAGGCTCTAGGATCCTATTTTCAACCAGCAGGATCCTTCTCTCAGCATCAAGGATCCTACGTCAACTCAGGAGGATACATGGGGACGCAGCAGGTTCAAGGATCCTCTCAAGTTCAAGGATCCTCTCAGGTTCAAGGATCCTTTCAGGTTCAAGGATCCTCTCAGGTTCAAGGGTCCTCCTTTCAACCTAAAGGATCCTCTCAGGTTTTCGGATCCATGGATTATCCTCCAAGACCCCCATTCACAGTACTTCAATGATCCAATGTTTCTCAGGATCAAGGATCCTTAAGAAGCTTGCAGCTTGGAAGTTTAGATGTCCATCAAGGAGACTTCATCCCAATGCAAACCATTGCCTCTTCTGGTCCTTCAATTATACCAGAATCTCGACAACATGGATTCACAACTGGGATTCCGAACTTGAATCCACCGGGAGGTAACACTTTCAATAATTCTTATACCACTAACCATGGCCTTATGTAGGATACAGGTATCAACCAAGCTATCGCTAAGGAGTTTCAAAAGCTTAAGGATATGATATCTAGTGTTCCAGGAGTGGTCAAGCCCATTCCTGAGATCGCAGACGGTAGCCATAGGATATCTCGTTTTGCACCACCCTTATGTGATGCTGAGATACTCAAAAGATTCCAGATACCATCTATGAAGCTATATGATGGTTCAACGGATCTGGAGGAACATGTAGCTCAATACAGGGAGTGGATGGAGATCAATCCAATTCCTGAGAAGTTAAAAGAAGCATGTCTATGCAAGGGATTTGGATCCACACTCACAGGATCTGCTCTTAAATGGCTGCTAAGTCTTCCCCCTTACTCTATTACTTCATTTGCTAATCTAGTTAACCTATTTAATAATCAATTCTCTTGTAGTAGAAAATTTGAACGATTAACTAGTGATCTATATAGGGTAACTCAAGGTCAAAATGAACCACTTAGAGATTATATCACTAAGTTTAGTAAATAATACTTAGTTATTCCTAACTTGGATATAGCCACGGCTGTAGAGGCCTTTAAAATGGGTTTACTTAGGGATTCATTATTCTATGATGATCTTGTTATGACACAATGCAGGAATCTTGATGAAGTAAGAACCAGGGCCCTTAGGTTCATCCGATTAGAGGATGACAAAAGGATCCAGGAAAGGCTAATAGGATCCTCGAAACAGGAAAAGCAAGGATCCTACTTCAAGAACAACAAGTTTAAATCCTACAACAAGTCTGATAACCAGAATGTGCATGCTGTAGAACAGGAAGAAGATGATTAGGATTATCCTCCAATCTCTGAATACTGTTTTTCTGTTGATAACAATGAACTGATTCTTGCAATGCAGAATTTAGGTGAGAAAGCTAGGTGGCCAAGAAAATGTGATAAACCAGCTGCTACGAAAGACAAATCAAAATGGTGTGCATATCACGAGGATTTTGGGCATCTCACCGAAGAGTGCATTGCACTAAGAAAAGAAATTGGTTACTTGTTAAGCAAGGGGCACATAAAGGAACTTTTGGGACGAAAGAAGTCAAGAACCCAGGATCCTGAAAGGATCCCGGAAAAAGCTCCTGCTCCCCCAGCAGATGCACAAGTCATAAACTTTATATCCGGAGGATCAGACATTTGTGGTACTTCCTTCTCAGCAGCCAAAAGACATGCTAAGGAAACCAAGATGGAGAATGGAGACAGACCCATCCGAACATCCAGTGTTACCCAGGATAAAGTTATAACTTTTGATGAGGATGATCGTGTTGACATTCAGGATATCATGATGGTCTCGTTATTACTCTTTTTATTTCTAACCATTTTGTTCGCAGGATCCTTATAGACGGAGGAAGCTCTGTGAACATCATCCCGAGTCTGATATTGTGCCAAGATCCTCAGTACTTGTGGGATTTAGTGGGGAGACCAAGAATACTTTGGGGGACATCAAACTCCCAATTTATATCGAAGGATTACATTCTTATCAAAAATTTTGTTTTATAGATTGCTTATCCTGTTGTAATGTTATCCTTGGCAGGCCTTGGATACATGACATGAAGGCAGTCCCATCCACTTATCATCAATGTGTGAAGCTTCCTAGTCCATGGGGGTGGTGAAAATTGAAAGTGACCAGCAAGAGGCTAAGAATTGCTACACATCATCAATGAAACCAGCCTCAAGGCCCAGGGAGCAATAGCAATTAAAGTATCCTCCAAGGGATGTCTTGGAGGCAAGAGAGCAGGATGTGAAAGAAATCTTTATGGATCCTCATGATCCTGAATCCAAGATTTACATAGGATCAGGTATCCTTGGCAGAATAGAAGAGGATTTGGTATCCTTCCTCAAGAGGAGAAAATCTACCTTTGCATGGAAACACGAAGATATGACAGGTATATCTAAAGATATAATTACTCATAAACTTGGCATTGACAGGTCATTCAAACCATTCCATCAAAAGAGGAGGAAGTTTGCACCAGAGAGAAATGCCATTATCCAGGAGGATGTAGAAAAATTACTCCGAGCAGGTATGATTAGGGAGGTCAAGTATCCAAGATGGTTGGCCAATGTGGTTGTTGTTCAAAAGAAAAACGGAAAGTGGAGGGTATGCGTCGATTTCACAGATTTAAATAAGGCATGTCCCAAGGATCCTTTCTCATTGCCCCACATTGACTCCATGGTGGATGCTACTGCGGGTCATGAACTGTTAACCTTTATGGATGCTTCTTCTGGATTTCAGCAGATTCAGATGGAACCATCTGACCAAGAGGATACAGCCTTTATGACCCCAACTGGTATTTATTGTTATATTGCTATGCCATTTGGACTAAGAAATGCAGGTGCTACGTATCAAAGACTAGTCAATATGATGTTCAAGGATCAAATTGGACACACTATGGAAGTCTATATAGATGACATGGTGGTTAAGTCTAAAAAAGCTGAGGATCACCTTAAAGACTTGGAAGAAGCATTCAATATCCTTGATAAATTTAATATGAAACTAAATCCTTCCAAGTGTCACTTTGATGTAAAAGCAGGTAAATTCCTAGGCTATATGGTGACTAAGAGGGGCATTGAAGCAAATCCAGAGCAAATTAAGGCTATTGTGAACATTAAATCACCTGCCAATGCTAAGGATGTGCAAAGATTAACAGGCAGGATCGCAGCCTTAAACAGGTTCATATCCAAATCCTCTGAAAAATGCAAGGAATTTTATGACATCCTAAGGAAGAACAAGAAATTTGAATGGACTGAGAAGCATGAAAGTGCCCTCAAAGCTCTTAAGGATTACCTATCCTCAGCTCCCGCTTTGATGAAACCAGAAAAGGGGGATATATTATCCTTATACCTAGCAGTATCCTCAAAAGCAGTAAGTGCGGTCCTTATTAAGGATCACCAAGGTACACAACATCCTGTTTATTATGTAAGTAAGAGTTTGCTTGATGCTGAATCCAGGTATTCACATTTAGAAAAACTTATTCTTGCTTTAATTATGGCATCTACTAAATTAAGACACTATTTTGAGACTCATTCCATTATTGTTAAGACTAATTTTCCAATTAAGAATGTTCTCAGGAAACCTAAAATGTCAGGAAGGATGGCTAAATGGGCAGTGAAGCTTAGTGCTTATGATATAAGATATGAGCCTAGAACAGCCATTAAATCCTAGGCATTAGCTGACTTTGTGGCAGATTTCAGTAGTGACTTGCAAAAGGAAGCTGAGTTAGAAGTCCAACAGCTTGAAGAAACTAAGAATCCTTGGATACTCTTCACTGATGGAGCCTCTAATGTCAAAGGAACAGGACTTGGAATACTACTAAAATCGCCACAGGGGGACATAATACCCCACTCCATACCTTGTGAGTTTCAAACTACTAATAATGAGGCTGAATATGAAGCCTTAATAGCTGGTTTGCAAATTGCCAAGCATATGAGGATCAGGTATCTTGAGGTACATGTAGATTCATTATTAATCACTAATCACTTTAATGGATCCTATGCTGTTAAAGGTGAGAAACTAATCAAATATTTAGAGATAGTCAAAGAATTGGCACTCTCTTTTGTTTCCTTTAGTTTGACACAGGTACCAAGGGAAGAGAATGCAGAGGCTGATGCATTAGCCAATCTAGGATCATCCTTGAAGATCCCGGAGGATATCAGGATCCCTATTATCCACATCCTCACACCTGCTATCGAGGATCATGAAGTCATGGAAATAGGAGAGGATTCTGCAATCATCCCTAGTGAGGATACTCAATCCCATTCAGGATCATGGATCCTTCCAATCATGAGATACATACAACATGGAGAGATTCCTACAGGAGAAAACCCTAGGGCTTTCAAAATCAAGGTATCTCAATTTACAATATTGAATAACATACTATATAAACGATCTCTTGCAGGACCATATCTAAGATGTATCGAGAATCCTGAAATCCAAGAAGTCTTAAAGGATTTTCATGAAGGAGATTGTGGAAACCACACTGGGGGCAGGGCATTATTCTCAAGGATCCTGAGGACAGGATACTATTGGCCTACAATGAAGAAGGACGCTATGGATTATGCCAAGAAGTGTGATCCTTGTCAAAGACATAGTAATATCCTTCACCAACCAGCAGAACTTTTGCATCCTATATCCTCCTCTTGGCCATTTATGAGGTGGGGAATGGATATAGTTGGTAAGCTTCCCAAGTCACCTGGTGGAAAAGTATTCATGCTTGCTATGACTGATTACTTCTCAAAGTGGATAGAGGCTGAAGCCTTTGCTCAAGTCAGAGAAAAAGAAGTGATATCCTTTATCAAAAGAAATATTATTACTAGATTTGGTATCCCTTCTGAAATAGTATGTGATAATGGATCCCAATTTATTGGGAGTAGAACTACTAACTTTTGTGACAGCTGAGGGATTAAGATGATAACATCAACACCAGTCCACCCACAAGCTAATGGCCAAGCAGAATCATCCAACAAGATCATCATCAACAACTTGAAAAAGAAGCTTGGATCCAAGAAAGGAAAGTGGGCAGAAGAACTACCTTATGTACTATGGGCTGATAGGACAACTCCCAAGAATGCCACTGGCCAAACTCCATTTTCTTTGGTATTTGGGGCAGAATCAGTGATTCCTACAGATAGGGTGGTTCCTACTGCAAGAACAAGCATTCGCGATCCTGAAGAAAATGCTGAAAACTTGGTTCAAGATTTGGATACTCTAGAAGAACTCAGGGATTTGGCAAGGATAAGGATGGTGAAGGGGTATGGTCCCAGATCTCGCGTCAGCATCGACCGCGAGTGACCATTACCCTTATCAAAACCCCCACTAGCTAACAACCTACTTGTGTCCGTGCGGGAACGCGTCGACACAGTGGTTGAATCCAATCTGTCCAGTGATGGAGGAGGACTTACCTGGAATATGAGAACGGTATAGCGATGCGGCTGGCACCGCATCTGGTGTATGAAAACGGAAGTATTCACAGCGATGCGGCCTGGCACCACATCCAGTGAACACTTCTATCAGTACAGAGAAGCTGGATAACAGCAACAGTCACCACAGCCGATGATGCGGCCTGGCACCGCATCTCGCGTATTTCTTGATCAAAAGAGTAAGACGCGGGAACATCTACAGTTACCGTAGACAGCGATGCGGCTTGCACCGCACCCTGTCTACTCATCAAGTGGGACTGACACCACACAGCAAGTAGCACCAATGGCAGCCGCCTGTCAGGACTACGTAAGCAGCAGACTGACGTGGCGTCGCTTCCCCGGCCGACATGTCTGACACGCCTGCAAAGGTGCAGCATGCCGTCAGTCTATCCACCACCTCCTCCTTCACTCCTCGGCTATAAATACCAACCCCAAACCAGGTTTGAGGTATCTCTTCACAACTCTCTCACTACTACTACTATCATACTTTGCTTCCCAAGCAGACTACTGATTCTCACGCCGGAGAGTGGTAACAAGGAGCACCCCCCCACCCCATCCTCCTTGTTATGAGTCACGGTTTGTTTCCTTGTGCAGGAGATCAACCCACCGGTGATCCAGCTAGCGATCCTCGAGAGGAAGGGATTAACCCTTCTTGACGAGACCAGTGAGTTAACCCTGCCAGGTTAACCATCGTTTCATCATTGGCGCCCACCGCTACTCTTAGCACTTTTTCAACCATCCTTCTCCCTCTCAAAAGATCATGACTGATCACCAAAACAACACTACCGGGGATAATCTACTCCCCACTAACCTAGGAAATGTGGGGACTGCTCCCTCAGATCTAAACCCGGGCCACATTGGCACATCAACGCAAAGGGGTCCATCCCTAACGTTCGGACACGACCTATCACAGTACGCATCTATGATTCCTCCGGACATGGACCCTCACACCTGGTATGACCAGCAAGCCGCCCTGCTGGCCGCAACATATAACCGAGCATGCGCTGAAGCGCAAATACAAGCCTGGCCTACCCGGCACCAAACACACCTGCGGGTCGTATTTTACAATACGACGGCAGGGCACCCTCACGTCCAGCCTCTAGAAGCAGACGGGAGGACCGCGGATCCTCTTACTGTGAGGTCCGCACATTAAATGAGGATGATTCCTCATATGGGTCCCTCACCAGAGGCCCAATACAAAGCCGCCTAGGCCCCCAAGGTGGTAACAGGCGGCAATCCACAGTCCACCGCAGTTCCGGCATCCAAAGCCGGCTGGGACCGCAGCCCCAGTATGAAGGTTATGGCCATACCGACCCGGACGACCATACATATTGCGGGGATTCGCATGACACCAGCAGCAGACCGGGAGGACGCAACTATATTCCTCCCACTCATCCACGATACACATACCTTAGGGCTGCAAAGCGCCCTGAAAACCAGCCCTACAGGCCGAAAGCTGCGGCCGAAAACTCAAAATTCGCCCCGCGAATTGCCCACGCCCATGTCACCACAACAAAATTCCCATTCAACGTTGGGAAATACAACGGTTCGTCCGACCCGGACGACCACATGAACGTTTTTATGGGCGCGGGATGCAACGGCCAGTGGGACGAACCCACTTGGTGCAATTTTTCCCCCAGACCCTCACAGGTCTGGCCAGGGCGTGGTTCGATTCTTTGCCAGTAGCGTCACTGGCCTCATTCGAGGACTTGCATGCGAAGTTCCTCGCTCATTTCAGCCAGCAACGACGTCACGAACGTGATTCGTTAGACGTCATGAATATCTGGCGCAGGGATGACGAATCTCTAGAAGCATTCGTCGTCCGATACAATAAAGAGTGCCTAGAAATAGGTGAAGTGGCAGACCAAATGGCACGGAACCATTTCATTAAGGCCGTCAGGGACAAGCAGATGGTTATGACCATCTCTGGCAAGGAGGGCTTGCCTAAAAAATGGGAAGATGTCATGGCCGCAGTCAAGACATACGCCCAGAGACAACGGTCCCTTGAACCGCATATGTCCAAGGCACAGCCCCAAGTCGAAACCTCCCACCAGGGGTCCAAGCGTAACAATAAACGCAACCGGGACGTTGGAAATCGCGACAACATTTCCAAACCATACTTCCCGCGGACCAACCCGTTTGACCCAAGGAACCACAATCCCCAACGGGACAACCACGCGTCCAAGAAAGATTCTCGGGACCGCAACTGGACCGAGATCACTGTGTCGCCAAGCGAAGTCCTTCTTACGGACGCACATCTCTTGCGACCGGCCCAACCAATGAAGTCCAAGAAAAATCAAGATCTCACTCTCTATTGTGAGTATCACAAGGACTCGGGCCACACCACAAACAACTGCATCAGTCTCCGGCTGGAGATTGAGCGAGCCTTAAAAGAGGGGAAACTGCAACATCTTTTGCCAGGTGGGCAGAAACCCACCAAGCGCATCACCCCTCATGGCGAAGGCACCTCCTCAGGGAAGTGGACCATGTATGTGGCCTCAACCCACATGATCAACGGAGGTAAAGGTAGGCCGCGCAAAGCGGCGAGAAGACCAGACAATGACTGGAAAGACGAGCAAGTCGTCTTTCCAAAAGTCCGAGGCGGCCCGCGTGACAGGCGCGCTGTCGTTATTACAGGCCAACTGGCTCATTACTGCACCGAGCGTCTACTCATCGACCCGGGCAGTACTTCCGTTATCATCTATGAGCAATGCTTCAACCAGTTCGATCAGGAGGATAAAGATCGGTTGCAAGCAGTGGACTAACCGTTGGCCGGGTTCGCAGGGGAAACTTTCTTTCCCCTAGGCCAAATTACGTTCCCTGTGCGCCTTACCAGCGGAAGGCACACACGAACAGAAGAGGTAAACTTCATGGTTTTACCTCATACCTCCAAATATGACGTACTCCTTGGGAGAGAATCCCAGGGTGATTTCAATATGATTACGTCCGTCCCCCACTCTGCTATCGGTTTCCCAACCGAAACGGGGGTCGCGATAATCTATGCATGCAGAGACGTCATGATGTCGGACGAAATACGTCCGACCAAGATAGCAAGGCCTACCCCGAACAACCAACCGAAAAATGGGTTTTCAACGCGAGATACCCAGAACAAAAGGTTACGTTGGGCCACGCCTTGTCCGCTAACACCAAAGCGCACCTGAAGAAGCTTCTCTTCAGGAATCAAGACATCTTCGAGTGGACACCCGCAGACATGACTGGGGTCCCGCGTGAAATCGCGCAACATTGCTTAAATACCTTGCCAGGTATTAAGCCGGTGATCCAAGGCCAACGCCACCTTGGATCCGCTAAAAACCAGGCGATGCATGAGCAGGTGGAAGAACTGCTCTCCGCAGGCATCCCGCGGGAAGTTAAATACCAGACTTGGTTGTCCAACCCAGTCATGGTAGAGAAACCATCCGGGGGCTAGCGCATGTGCGTCGATTACAAAGACCTCAAAAAAGCCTGTCCCAAGGATTGTTACGCACTTCCAGAAATCGACGAAAAAGTCGATAACCTCGCACCTTTCAGATGGAAGTGTTTCCTCGATTGTTATAAAGGCTACCACCAAGTACAGATGGCAGTCGAGGATGAAGACAAAACGGCATTCCGCACTCCCACCGGGAATTACTGTTATACAAAAATGCCGTTTGGGTTGCGCAACGCGGGCGCAACCTATCAAAAACTGATGAACGACACTTTCCGCGGGCAAATAAGCAAAAGTGTCGAAATCTACATGGACGATCTAGTCGTCATGAGCATGGAGGAAGATACCATGCTCACTGATATTGAACGAACATTCCAAACTCTGCGAAACGTTAACATAAAGCTCAATCCAGGGAAATGCTCGTTTGGAATGGAAGAAGGCAAATTCCTTGGATTCATCGTAACCAAAGATGGATTCAAGGTAAACCCGGAAAAGGTTCAGGCGATCGAACGCATGCCGTCGCCTTCAACAATGAAAGAAATGCAACGGCTGGCCGGCAGGCTAGCCGCACTAAATAGATTCTTAGCCAACCATGCAGCTAAGTCATATCCTTTCATTAGGACCCTGCGGAACTGTTTAAAGAAAGAACAATTCCAGTGGACCGCAGAGGCCAAAAATGCCTTTCGGGAAATGGAGTGTTTGATACAACTCCCAACTCTAACCGCACCACGCAAGGATGAACCACTCATATTATACCTATCTGCCGCAGACAACGCGGTAGGTGCGGTACAGATAGTGGAGCGGGAGGGGGTTCAAACGCCCATCTATTACATCAGCAAGATGCTCAACGACCCAGAAACAAGATATTCAATAATGGAGAAATTGGTATTAGCACTAGTACATGCATCAAGACGGTTGCGACGATACTTCGCAAACCATGTCATCACGGTGCTAACCAATTACAGGATCGGCCCGATCCTATCCAAACCTGACATTTCTGGGAGGTTAGCAAAATGGGCAATCGAGCTGGGCGCGCACACACTGAACTATAAACCGCGCCCCGTGATTAAAGGCCAAGTCTTAGCTGATTTCGCCGCCGAGGTACCGGCCAATCGCATTCAAGAATGCGAAGCAGCACAAAATCCTACGCCAACACCAGCTTCCTCGGAGATTTGGGCACTTTTTACTGATGGTGCCTCCAACGAGGAAGGTGCAGGTGCATGTCTGCGATTCGTCAGCCCTGATGGCCAAGAACTTACATATGCAATCCGCCTCGATTTCAAAAGCACAAATAACGAGGCAGAATATGAGGCTTTACTGGCAGGACTACGTTTACCAGTCAAACTCGGCGTGCAACATTTGGAAGCACACGTCGACTCTTTGTTGGTTGCAGGGCAGATACGCGGCGACTATGCCGCAAAGGGGGATATCATGATCCTCTACCTCGAGCAAGCCCTGCAACTAACATCAAATTTCACTTCATTCAATATCCGACATATCAACAGAAGTGAAAACAAATCCGCAGATGCACTCTCAAAACTTGCATCCACCAGCTTCCAACACCTGGCAAAGGAGATACGCATCGAAATTTTGCAGAATCCTTCGGTACCCCTGCGCCAGGTCAATGTCATCCAATACGGCACAACATCTTGGATGACACCAATTATTGCATATTTGCAATCAGATGTGACTCCCGAAAGCAAGTCAGAGGCACGCAAGCTACAATACAAAGCGTGCCATTTTCAAATGGGAGACGGTATCTTATACCGTAAATCATACCTAGGGCCACTCCTACGATGCGTCAACCCCCAGGATGCCACATACCTCATCAGAGAGATACACGAGGGAATGTGTGGCATACACGCAGGACCACGCATGGTAGTGGCCAAGATCATGAATGCTGGGTATTACTGGCCCGGCATGCACCTGTATGCCGTCAAAGAGTTGCGCAAATGTAACGACATGCTCCAAAAACTTTGCGCCCCAAGAACAACTTGGCCCCAGTCACCACCGCATGGCCTTTTCAAAAATGGGCAATCGACGTGGTCGTACCCTTCCCAGACGCACCAGGTGCGGTCAAATTTATCATAGTAGCGGTTGATTAC
Organism: Helianthus annuus; assembly: GCF_002127325.2. Lineage (NCBI taxonomy): Eukaryota > Viridiplantae > Streptophyta > Magnoliopsida > Asterales > Asteraceae > Helianthus > Helianthus annuus. Next base: position 36,060,858 of record NC_035449.2, on the reverse strand, counting down.
TTCACAAAATGGGTAGAGGCGAAACCGCTCGCCTCAACCACTGCTATGATAACAAGGAAATTCATTTGGGAACACATCATCTGCCGTTTCGGTCTACCAATGTGCATCGTTACCGATAAGGCACCAACTTTGCTGCCGATGAATTTCAAAAATGGCTAGAAGAACTACACATTGAACACATATTCTCATCTGTGGCGCATCCGCAAGGGAATGGCCAGGTTGAGAGTATCAACAAAAGTCTAGTCGAAGGCATCAAAGCAAGGTTGGGAACAGCCAGGCGTGGCTGGGTCGATGAACTCCCAAGCATCTTATGCGCTCACCGCACAAGCCCAAAAACAAGCAACGGGGAGACACCTATCAGCCTGGTCTATGGCTCAGAAGCAGTGATCCCCGCGGAAGTAGGCATCCCTTCACCCAGAATGTTGGCCATTGAAAAGATAGACAACAGTATGGAACGCAGGATTGACTTGGACCTCTTGGAAGAAAGGCGGGAACACACTGCCATCAACGAGGCCAAGTACAAATCCAAACTTGAAAAGTACTACAACTCACGCGTCCGCGTTTGTACTTTCAATCCAGGAGACTACGTCCTCCGCGACAACGAAGCATCTAATGCTGAACGCCCAGGAAAACTTGCCCCCAAGTGGGAAGGACCCTACCTCATCAATGAGGTCTTGGGCAAAGGTGTGTATAAGTTACAAACGTTAGAAGGCGAACCTATCGCACGTACATGGAATGCACAACAGCTTAGACGCTGTTACATGTAAGCCATGTTTTTACATTTTCATGTAACCTATCGGGCCGCAGGCCATTTGCAAATAAATAAACGAGCAATTCAATGCAATATTGTTTGTTACTACTATTACAAATGCGTGTTCCACTTTGCGGTATCCGCAAAAACAGATTGGCAAAATCTTCATTCGCGATACCCACACAAAGTGCTAACCACACACAAATATTGTAATAGGACAGCAAAAGGCAGAATATTAAGTGTCTATCCGGCTGGACAGACAAGTTTTTACAAAACTTACACAATTCCTAAAACCTAACAAGGCACACAAGGGAATTGCCGCATACTCATACGACAATGGTATGGAGTATACTCAACCCCATTCACAATGGGTAGAGTTCCGGACAAGTTTTTACAAAAGTTACACAACTCCTAAACCCTAATAAGGCAAACAATGAAATTGACGCATACTCATACGACAACGGTTTGGAGTATACTCAACCCCATTCACAATGGGTAGAGTCCCACATACACATATTCAAACATGCAAGAAGTAAAAACACGTACAAATTGAACAATAAACTTTATATTCAAAAAATTCAGGCACCCATGCGGTGCATAATGGATTTACATAAAGTTTCCAACATATACAAGAGGATAACAAAAAAGGGGCACACAGGCCAACCTAAGTCCTATTTTGTACCACTGGTACCCGTGCCATCTTGGCCGCCACCAGCAGGATTTTCCTCTTCTGCGTCGGCATATAGCATCCGCAACCGGTCTACATAATCAGCGGCCTCTAAACATTCATCCAACTTCTCCACACAAGAGAGAGACGTGTCATAAAAGGAGGCAACAGCCGCATCAAGGAGCGCTTCGGTGTCTACATCACGGAACCCGGACCGTTGGTCAGTATAGCCGCCTTTAGACATGACGTTTATATGATCGATACAGCGGCTATAACCAGCTTTAAAACCGGCATCACGGGCACGTTGCTTGACCAAGTCTAAACCAGTTGCGGTCTCAGGCGCATCCATGATAGCTTGAACAATCTGCAACAAAAGAACAGTAAGATTCACATGCTAATCCGAGTAAATACAAAGGCACGAGATACTTACATGTGCAATACCGTGACTCCGCATCCATTCACGGTCAGCCTCAAGCTGGTTAAACGAAGAGGTCAAGGCATCTCTGGCCTCGACAGCCGCGTTTGCCCGCTCTTCTGCTACAGTCACGCGGGCCGTGAGTGTCACACCCCCAAAATCCACCCGCGGAGTACCACCGCTTGGGAGCGTGACTGATCAGGATCAAGCCATCAATCATATCAAACATAGCATTTAATAATAAAAGTAATTAATGTAAATCATCATGACATGATTGATGTTCCAAAACCAAACATCGTCTAAATAGCGGAAGCATAGTATGTAAACTCAAAATAGTTATAAGTTCAATTGTTTATCCACGATCCGTATCCCACAACGACCTGCTCCTCCCTGTGCAAGCTCCCAGTATACCTAAGATCCTGCAAGGCATGCAGCAAATAATCAACAAACTAGTTGAGCGAGTTCACAGTAAGTTCATAGTGTAGTGTGCATGTTTAACTAGTGGGGGTTTCCCAGACTAGTGTGTACTAAAGGTGGGGGCTTCCCAAACCTTGTGTTCATAATACTGGTGGGGGCTTCCCATGTTTATCCTGGCTAATGAGGGCTTCTCATTAGCGGTACTTACTAGACTAACTTCCAACCATGTGTTCTTCTTTACCGAGAACAGGAATACGTACAGGGTCACGTAGGCTTTACGTGACGTGCCCTTCCCCGAGGACATGGTACGCGTGGGGGCTACGTAGGCTTTACGCAGCGTGGCCTTCCGACCCGGAAGCCAGTAGATGGTATTGGGTTACGTAGGCTTTACGTAACGTGTCCTCCCGACCCGGGAGACAAATGGCAATTATACTGGGTTACGTAGGCTTTACGTAACGTGTCCTGACTACCTGAGGACGATGGTCTATAGTCTAGAGTATGCGTAAGTACGAGTAATCCTTTTCCAACATATCCAACCCAATTCCCAACCCGGGAATCCCATGCCTTGGCTGTGTGAACTCACCTTGGTTTGCTCGGCAGATACACAAAGAGTACAGGTAGCAAGTAAATGGTCAACCACGTCCTATCATGGTTATTATACAAATCAGGTTCGTATAAAGCTCGTAGTTTACTTAACACGTATTGATCATGGCAATTTACACGTATCCAATAGCAGCCCAAAACAACAGTTAAACAAATGGCCAAGTGACCGGCCCAAAACAGTTGGGCCTGAAATAGTAAAAGTCCAACAACAGTTGGTCCGTCTCGAGTCGCAACGAGGAGATCCCGAGTCGCAACGAGACTCGTAACGGTGATGTTCTCGAGTCGCAATCGGAGCTGGTCTCGAGTTGTTAAGGTCCGGTTACGAGTCGCAACGGGACTCGCAACCGTGGTTTCGGTTCGTCACGGTCCGGTTACGAGTCGCAACGGGACTCGCAACCTTTGGTCTCGACTTGTCATGCCCTGGTTACGAGTCGCAACAAGACTCGCAACCATGGTTTCGGCTGATGTTGCTGTGTGGTCCCGAGTCGAGACTGTGGGTTTCGACTCGCAATCTGAGTCGCAACCAAGGATGTAACAGTTTCCTTAAATCATGCATTGACTACCCGTGATTTTAGCTAACACTTTGGTCAGTTTCGGAAATCAGATCAATCACAGAAATTTATTAACAGTTTCATATTAACAATAAATCATGTTCATAGCAAATTTCATATTATTAAGAACAGCAATAATTCATTCAAACAACATGAAATCGGATTACCATACAAGCCTTATACCGAATCCTTAACTATCATGCAACCTAGCCGGTTAACAACATATTCTCGGACCAATTAGTGTACATGCAGCCGGTTATTCCCATTCACCCAATTCGTTTTTTTTTAACATGAACACTAACAAGAACAATAGCCTTCGACCCGGATATCATGTATTCATAAATCACATTCTTATGAACCGACTTGCAAAGACAATAAATCATATAGCAACAACCCTAGATTACTATCATGCAATTCGAATACTAACAAGATCATATAAGCACGAATTCATTAACTCGATACTAACCGAGACAAGGAGAGAAGGATTCCGAATTCAAAAGCTTGAATGGGTGTCCGGCGATTCTTGGTTCCGACTCGAGAGAGAGGTCGTGTGTGTGTAATCTTGGTTGTGTGTAAAGTGAGAAGTAAAAACCCTAATGGTTTTGTGTATGCCTACGTATAGGATGCAAGTGGGCCGAAACCCCCCACTTGGGCCATGGTCTCGAGTCAAAGAGTGTGGGCCGCAAAAGTTGTGAGATTCAATTTAATGTTCGGTCCACTAAACATAACATCTAAACGCACAAACACGTAACACGTAACATTCATTCAATTATTGTAATCACGTAATCACACTAGTTCAATGGTTACACGTAATGTACGAGACGGTAAAGTACGAGTTGTCACATTATCCCCAACTAATTAGAAATTTCGTCCCGAAATTTGGTATGCACTCACTGAGGAAGCTAGGTAAGCTGTATTGTTCACTGATTTTCCTGGGGTGTCACATCCTCCCCCCGTTGATCTGGAATTTCGTCCCGAAATTCCGAAGTAGTAGCTTCAGCCTCAGTAGTGGTAGCATTGGTTTCGAATAACTGGGGGTACTTTTCTGTCATCCTGTCTTCGCGTTCCCAGGTGTACTCTGGGCCACGTTTGGAGTTCCAACGAACTCGAACAAGAGGGATTCTCTTGCTTTTGAGGACCTTCACATCCCGGTCCGTGATTTCAACTGGTTCCTCGACGAACTGCAACCGCTCGTCGATAGTGAGTTCCTTAAAAGGAATGATGAGGGTTTCATCTGATAGGCACTTCTTTAGGTTCGATACATGAAAGACATTGTGAACTGCCCCGAGTTCAGCTGGTAGGTTCAACTTGTATGCTACTTTGCCAATCTTTTCTATGATTTCGAATGGTCCGACGTACCGCGGATTCAGTTTGCCCCGTTTGCCAAAACGTACCACACCCTTCCAGGGTGAAACTTTCAATAAAACCCGGTCCCCGACCTGAAATTCCAAAGGCTTTCTACGCTTGTCCGCGTAGGCTTTCTGACGGTCGCGTGCTGCCGCCATGCGTTGTCGTATCTGTGCAATCTTTTCTGTGGCGTCCACTACAATCTCTGGACCCGTAATCTGACTATCCCCCACCTCTGCCCAGCAGAGGGGTGACCGGCATTTACGCCCGTACAATGCCTCGAATGGAGCGGCTTGGATGCTGGTGTGATAACTATTATTATACGAGAAATCCACCAAAGGGAGGTGCTTTTCCCAGCCGTTGCCGAAATCAATAACGCATGCCCTAAGCATGTCTTCGAGAGTTTGAATCGTTCGCTCAGACTGCCCATCCGTCTGAGGGTGATATGCTGTGCTCATGTCTAGTCGTGAGCCGAAAGATTTGTGCATTGCTTGCCAAAGTTCTGACGTGAATCGTGCATCGCGATCCGAAATGATGGAGATGGGCACCCCGTGCCTCGAAACAACTTCTTTAAGATAAACGTCTGCGAGAGTGGAGAACTTATCCGTTTCCTTTATAGGTAGGAAGTGTGCAGACTTGGTGAGTCGATCCACGATCACCCATATGGTATCATTCCCACGCTGGGATCTAGGTAGGCCTGTAACGAAATCCATGGAAATTTCTTCCCACTTCCATTGTGGTATCTTAGGTTGCTGAAGTAGGCCAGCTGGTTTCTGATATTCAACCTTGACTCTCGCACAGGTCAAGCACTTTCCAACGTACGTAGCAATGTGGGCCTTCATACTAGGCCACCAATAAGTAGTGCTGATATCGTGGTACATTTTATCCGACCCTGGATGTACCGAGTAGCGAGACTTGTGAGCTTCATCCATTACAAGTTCGCGTAGACCGCCAAAAAGTGGGACCCAAATACGCCCCGTTACATAGTAGGCGCCGTCTGCCTTCTGTTCCATTTGTTGTCGTGAGCCGCGTAAGGCTTCAGCCTTGACGTTTTCGGGCTTCAGTGCTTCTGCCTGAGCATTTCGTATCTGTGTAGAAAGGCTAGACTGAATCGTAAGCTGTAGCGCTCTCACGCGCCGAGGTAAAGTGTCTTTCCGACTGAGAGCGTCAGCCACAACATTGGCTTTGCCTGGATGATACTTGATGGCGCATTCATAATCGTTTAGTAACTCGACCCATCGTCGTTGACGCATATTCAAATCCTTCTGCTTAAGGATATGCTCGAGACTCCTGTGATCGGTGTAAATCGTGCACCTGGTACCGTACAGGTAGTGTCGCCATATCTTAAGCGCGAAAACAACAGCTCCCAGCTCTAAATCGTGCGTCGTGTAGTTCCGTTCATGAACCTTGAGCTGACGAGAGGCGTAAGCGATAACCTTGTCGCGCTGCATTAACACACATCCAAGTCCCCGAATGGATGCATCACAATATACCACAAAGTCATCTGTGCCCTCTGGCAGAGAGAGGATAGGTACGCTGCAAAGTCTATCCTTTAGGTGCTGAAAAGCAGTCTCCTGGGGCTCTCCCCAGCGGTAGGTAACACCCTTCTGTGTCAGTAACGTAAGCGGCTGAGCAATATTCGAAAAGTCTTTAATAAACCGTCTGTAGTAACCCGCCAAACCCAAGAATTGGCGTATTTCAGTCTGTAGTAACTCACTAGAAAGAGTTTCTCGCCAACTTGCGCGCTCCTCAGAAAGTAACTTGGCAAGAGTACAAACCTATTTTAGCTCAGCAGTTGCAGCCCACTATGCGGTCTGTTTCTGCTTCTCAAAAGCAGCTCTATCCCTTTCAAGCTGCTCCGCACCCGCACGGGCAGCCTTCACCAACTCTTCCGCTTCGACCCGCAAGCGAGCAGCTTCCTCCTCCATGCGGCCTAACACCTTGTAGTCTTCCAGAATGGTGTTCGCCACTATGGAACTTCCCACTAACATGGTAGAAAGTTGGTTGATGCGCAGCTCACGAGGTGCAGCACGGGCACGTTCAGCTTCAAATGGGGTGCCCAGACCACCCAGAATTTCCTTACATGCAGAAGGATCATTAGAAATATCATCCCCCTGCAAAACAGTCCAGGGGGTCGATGATAACACGTACTCCGATCCGGGGTGTACGTACGGTAGTAATATTCCAAGTCAGACTCTCCAGGCTGAATTGGAGGTCCTTCATAACCCGCACCCCCGGACGCGGAACCAGAAACCTTCTCAGCACTGGGAGACTTCTACGATCCAGCCCCAGATTTTTGTGGTCCAACATCAGAAAACCTCAAGTCCAATCCTTCACCATCATTTGGACTGATTAGGTTGTTGGAGGAATCCACAGTATCAAAAATCTGGGACACAGTCTTCTCCACCGTTTTCTCCACCTGCAGTGTGGGATCAGGAACCACCTTAACAGAAGGTGCCGCAGGCTCCTTTGGTACCCCCGCATCCGCAGCTGTGGTATGCGAGGGAGACAAAGGAGCATTAAAGAAAGAAAATCCTGCATCTTGGGGTTCTGCAATACAAACAAGGCAATAACTATTAATAAACAAGTTGTGCTTACAAAACACTTGCAACAGTTATACTTACCAGCAGCGACCGCAGGCTTCTTTTGCGTCGGAGCAACCCTTTTAGACTGCAGCTTCCGACGTTTCAATTCAGCACCACCAGCAGCTGTCTGCTCCGGTTCCCTCTTTTTACCGGCAACAGTAGAACCCGCAACGGTTCCCCCCCACAGCCGCACCACTACCTGGAACACCCAAACCCTCAAGGGTGTCAGATACTGCCACGTAATCGGTATATCTGCGGTAACACGAACGATAGGTACCTGCGGCCTGTGGCACCAAGGGAGGGGCAGCAGAACCCTCAGTTTTCTCCTTACCACGGCCCCGCGCGGTTTTCTTCACATGCTTCTTCTCCACGTGTTTCTTGGGGATACGTTTTTCAAACTTCCCCAGATCCCCAAGAATACCTGCAGTGAAACAATCAAGCAAACAACTTACAAGGGTGAACTTTGAAAACAAGAGCAACGTAGAAAATACCTTCGCCTTCTGGCACAGGTGCATTCATCACAGCACGTGTGGGTACGCGGAAGTTGCCAACAATCTCCAGATTAAAACCTTCCCGTACATCAACCGCAATCAGCTCAACTTTGCCCTCGAAATCGGGCTCAAACATCCTCCACAAACCAACCGCAACCACTGATACAACACATTCACATTACTAAAAGGATAATGAAGAAAGGAAAATAATCAAGAGTAACAGGCTTACCACCACTCTTTTCCCGCAGAACGGGCCTTGCCTTCCTATCCGGCCTGCTGAGCATCATCCCCAACACCCACAACTGGTTGTTGTCTAACTTCTTGAGTTCAATAGACTGCAGCCTAGAGAACCAATCCACAGTCTTCGCGGTGGCAACAGGAATATCCTCATCAGTAACACCCACATTTACGTCCCGGAAAGTCATATGGGCGTAGACCGCACAAGCTTTGACGTAAAAGAATTTCCTTTTCCAAAGGGTCACACCCTTGGGAGGTGTCATCAACTTCAAACTCCCATGTCGTTGATTAAAAGAAAAAAATCCGGTGTTCACCGTCAACTGGTAGAACCGCCGGAAATTCTCAACGGTGACGTCCAACCCATGGGCACGAAAGGTGTACTCAAAGTTCCTAATCCGGAACATCCCAAATGGACTTAGTTGGGAGATATGGAGATGATAGTTGCACCTCAGCAACGAACACTGTCACCGGCAATCGAAGGTTGCCCTCGGTGAAAAAATCAGCCCATAGGGTGATATAGCCGGCCGGAGCATCGGCACCAGTATCACCCTCTTGTGGGTAAGTGGCTTTCCAGTCGTCGGCCATCTGAATAGTGGTCATCAGGTTTTTAAAACCACCTTTCGACCACTTCAATACCGGTAGACCACCACCGACGGCACCACCATCATCATCTTCATCTTCTTCAGCCCCTGCCAGTGGCTGTTCAGGGTTTTCACCCTCCACATTGTGTACATTCGACGGTTCAGCCATGAGAAATATGGACAAAGGGAAGAACACGAGTGGAAAAACTCAAACTACCTCACCGGAATTTCAGAAAATCTTATCGGAGAAGACAAGAGGAAACTGTTTCTCTCACCGAAAATTTTTTATATTTTGAACAAGTGAGGAGAAACCACGAACGGTTTCCCCTTATATACTCATCGCAATAAATGCAGCATGGAAACTGAATCATCACGTCCAAAAAGAGCGAATTATGCGGCACCACGTGTCAAGCACCGTTTCCGCTGACAGTTATCACGCGCGCGTGGCCGCCCACGCGCCTGAGAAAAGAGACGTTTACACTCCTGCTACAGTGCATTTAATGACCTCGGGCTGTGCAAATGTCCTTTCATTTCAGCACATGCCAGAAAATCTCACAAACTTTCACCAACTCTCATGTGCGCCCAGCCACGTATACCACAAAAAGCGACAACATTATCCAAACACAAGCGGCATGCGGTTTCTCTGGCATACCGCACCATAACCCATACCGCATGTCGTTTTTTTTACATACCCCATAAAATAGCCAAAAAATTATATCTTTCCATGGTTATGGGGGTATAAACATGTCCGCACATACCCACGAGCACACGTGGAATATGCGGAGATGACACACACGAGCCCGTACAGGTGTGTCAGATACTCAGAACCGGCGTTGTTCTTTGGACTGAACCGCATCTCAGCAATAGGTAAACCGCATTGCCTTCATTCTCTTCAAGCTTCAAATCCCTCCTGTCCGGTTCACAACCACAGAGGGTAGATAAACAACTTCTTCAACGAGAAGAAGGAAGGGAATATACGCGCACACACATCAGCAACCCTGACTCCTAATCCTTCAAGAGCCACATCCGAGCAACACACCCGTTTCAAGAGAGTATGGGGTGACAAAACCGCAGACACTCATGAGTCACTGCGGACACAACCATAGCTTCCGCAAACGGTTGCTACGGAAGAGCCACAACTAAGTCATCATGTTGGTGCAATCATCTGTCGACTAGGTCTAATGTCGAGTCCGGGTTGCGATGCGGATCTGATCAAGCATGATGTCATCATGGTTAATGATGACATCATGTGACATCATCATTATACTATGATCATCAACAACAACAAACGACAAAACTCATTTAAGTTGTAAGAGTTTAAATGGCAAGTTGATGTTGATTGGACCATTAGGAGGTCTAATGATGTGCTTCCAAATGAGGGTCAAATAACAAGAGTTCAAGAAGTCAGAAAGTCAACTGGTGGAATCGCTTTTAAGACATTATTGTGGATCGCCTTTACGGCTTCACATGGATCGCTTATATGAACATTTTGTCAGATCGCTTTTATGAACATGTGTGAACCGCCTTTATGGTCTGTCATATGAGCGGTTCTAGTTTAGTATAAATAGGCTTGTTGTTCATTTCATTTGTAACGGAGTTCAGAATTGATACCGAGGTACTGCCGGTTTTTCCTTGTAATCTAAACGTTGTGAAATCAATCTACAAGAGGTTTAAAGTGTGAATCTAGCTGTGTACGCATCCGTTTCTTTGTTTCCGCCTCTGAAACGGAGTTAAGCTCTTCCAAACGACTCGTTTAGGTCGGAAATCGATCCTACAATTGGTATCAGAGCTAAGGAGGAGGAGATCTCGCATATACAGCTCGTTTTTCATCATTTTTTCTGCTTCTACACCTTTCTTTTTGGAAAAACTAAACATTTTACGGTCTAAATCGCTTCAAATTTACACATTGTGTGCGGAATCATGATTTAACAAAACCTGGAAATTTTCAGAACCTAATTCGGCTTAAAATTGATTAAAATTGAAATTTTGTTCAAAAGCGGTTCGTGTTTTGCTGACATCACATTTAGAACCGCTCCAAAATTAATTGTTTAGACCGCTTATTTGAACATGTTGGATCGCTCATTGGGTAACAGTTGAACCGCTCATAATACATGTTGGGTCCGCTCTTTTGTCATTATCTACACATTAATTACCTGATCAACTAAAAGAAGTGGCCCAATCACATATTAAAGTTGTCGCATGTTATTGGTTATAGTTGCCGGCCCCATGTGCCTTGATATATAGGCCAATCTTGATGTTTGTTTCATAAACCGTTGCCGCCCATTTGATCACAGCCCAAGATCCACTCACAGACTTTAAATCACCGCTCCACTCATATTTGACCATTAGATATATTACATCGATCCACGTGTTGTCAGCCCAATAGTTAGTCATTATATGAATTTCATTTCCTATATGTTTCATTAGTTTGAAAATTCATTTGTATCACTTGTTTTGTTTGAGAGTGTTACTTGTTTACATAACGTGTTTGGAAATCCAAGTTGTGTTGTGAATCAGGTGTGTTCTGTCGGCTTAAAAGCTTGTTCCAATTCGTCAAGTGTGTTCAGGTCGCGTGAAATCGTGTGAAAGATAGTTTCAGTCTGTACGATTTGGAGGTCAAAAATTGTTTAAAGGTCTATCACGTTGTCCAAAAGTTCATCAGTTCGCTCATACCGAGTTTGTTTGTTAAAAATTGATCCGAGTCAAAGCAGTTCGCTCAGTGTGTCAACTTTCAGTCCGCACAGAAAATTCATCAGTTCGAGTACCATTTCGATTCTATTAATTGATAAATTTTTAAACTGATTGTGTTGTTTGTTTGTCCGTCAGGTATTTCCCGAAATATCATCTGATTCTTGAAGCATGGATTCTGATTTTTACAACGCATTCGCTACTCCGAGTACCCCAATCACTGCTGTTCAAACCACAATGCTCGAAAACGAAACTGGAACGATGCAAAAACCTCCCAAGTTAATGAACATCGAAGAATACAAAGGTTGGGAAGGTCGGTTTGAGAATTGGGTGCAAGCGAATTATCTTGACGCTTGGGAATGCGTGGAAACAAAGTATATTCGACCATTGAATAGTGATGAAGAGCCAGTTCCAATCAAAGATCTTAGAGATGATGAGAGGAAGAAGTACAAAAATGAGAAAATGATGCTAAGTCTTCTTCAACAGGCAGTGAAAGAAGATATCATGGTTCTGCTACAGCATAATGGAACGTCTTACTCAATCTGGAAAGCGTTACGTTCGAAGTTTAGGGGAAGTGAAGAGATGGTTAAAAGCAAGAAGTCGCTTCTAAAGAAAGAATTTGATCTTTTTCGTGGGTTGAAAAATGAGAGTACGAGAGAGATTATTGAACGTTATTGTAATCTGCTTGCAAATATGAAAAGGTTAAGTATTGAAAAGAGTAATGAAGAATTGATCGACAAACTTGCTGATGCATTGCCATATGAGAGTTGGGGCACATACTTGATGATGCTCAGAAACAAAAAAGGTTTTAGCAATCTGACGCTCAGTAAGTTCATCGAAAAGATCGAAGCTCAAGAAATGGAACAGAGGAAAGTGATTAGAATGAAAGACTTCGATGGTGAACAAGACATCGGGTTATATTATAAAGCTGGGGTAAATGAGAAATCATCGAATTCATCTCCAAAGATTGTGACGGGTATGAGTGCCAAGAGCTTATCTGAAAGTCCATCATCTGGATCAAGCGGCAAAACCAGCTTTACTTCATTTCCTTCATTTGATCCAAACATCTCTGCAACTAAAAATGGGAGAAAGTTACAGTGCAACATTGTATTGAATCTTGAGAATGATCAAGATTATTCTGAAGAAATTGCCAAAAACCAAATGTCTTTATTAGGAATGGTTTTGGAATCTTACACTTGTTTTGTTGCAGGTCGTATCGGCAATCCAATGCTAACCAAAGAAGACTACGACCAGATAGATGCTGAAGAGATGGAGCTGATGGACATAAAGTGGTGTCTAGCTAGTGTTTTACGGAGAGCTGAGAAGTTCAAACAAATCACGGGGAGAGATGATCTTCGTGATGCGAACGTTTCTACTTTAGGTTTTGATAAATCTAAAGTCACGTGTTTTCGGTGCAGGGAAAAAGGACACTTCAAGAGGGAGTGCACAAACCGAGAAGCAAGTGGAGCTCAAAATCCGTTCAACAACAACAACGATTATTATCGCAAAGCCATCTATCACCAAGTTGGTCAATCATCTCAACAACAGAAACATCAAGCTCAGACTGCACACGGAAGAGATGTGATTGAAGATACCGGAAAAAGAGCATGTGTAAGCAGTTATGATTGTGGAAAAAGAAAAGATGGTAGTGCTTTGATAATTGACCAAGATGATGAGAGATTACCAGAAGATTTTAGCTGGGCAAAGTTTACTTGGGATGATTATGTTCCTGATCAAACTACAGCTTACACTGCATTTACAGTAAAGATTGTAGATGATAGTGATGATGATACAGAGTATTGGGCAAGAAAATATAGAGAAGATATGAAGTTGCTTGCTGAGAGTGATAGCGAAGACGAAAAAATCAAGAAGGAGAAGAAAAAGAAGAAGATCAAAACGCCGGTGAGTAGTGATGATGAAGAAGTGCCAGTGATGAAAAGGCAAACTGTGAAAGAAGTGCCTAAGTTCAAAGTTGATGGAAGTATTGATGCGAAAGAGATTCCGGTAAAGTGTGAAAACTGTGAGATTGTGAAAAAGCAAAACAACGAGTTGATGCACAACTTAAACCGTCTGAAGGAGTCATATGATGTGCTGAACAAGACAATGAATCAGTACAATCAAACGAGTGAAGAACAAGCTGTTGCTATGAAGACTCTTCAGGGAGCGTTTATGACAAAACAAAAAATTGTAAACAATTACATTGAAAAATGTGCTGCTTTAGAACAGAAGCTTGAGCTGCAACGAATTGAAACTGAAAGAGTAAATCGTTTATTGAAAAGTTACTCATGTACTTCCTATGTGATTGACAGGATTTATCCGACTGTTGAGAGCATGAAGGTATGGGAAGAGGATGATGTAACTGAAAAGAATGCAGCTGGAGTTGATGCTGGTGAGAAGATTGCTGATAAGAGGAAGAGTGACAAGAAAAAGGATACTGAAAAGACTTCATCTGGTAAGAAGAAAGGTGTTAGTTATAACAGATGTCCACCTCCACTGGAAAATGGATATTTGCCTAGACATCCTAACGATGAAAGAGTCAAAAAGGCCACAAATCTACAGTGGGAGTCAGAGTCGTCTGTCAATCTTCCAGAAAGTATTGATGTTGTGTTTACATCATCTGACACTGGTCAACAATCTCAATTGATGAAGAAAGTCGTGGATCATGTGTTAGATAGTGATGACAGTGAAGAGTCAAAGTCGGAGTCAGCGTCAGAGTCAAAATCTGAGTCAAAAACTCCGGGGCAAACAGAAAAACAGGAAAAATTAGTCTATGATAGAAAATTTTTGTTGTCAAAATCTAATTTGGATGATGGATTGTTTAAAGTGGCTTACACTTTGAATAATTCTGACAAGTTATATTCTGATGATGAATTTCCATTAAGAGGTGTCAAAACTGAATTGATAAACAAGGTTTTCAAAATCACAGAAATTAATATTTCTGATATTAAAGAATTATGTCTTAATGATAAACCTAAAAAATACACCTCTAGAGTACAACAAAGATTAAACAAGAAAAAGAATTACAGTTCTGGTTCTGGTTTCCAAAAGAGATCAAACCATAGCGGTAATTTTAAAAAGAAAGGACAGAAAAACAGAAAAATGAAAAATATGTTCGTGATTTTAAATCCAAATTGTCCTTTGTTTCAGGTACATCAACTGATGAAGAAGAAAAGACATGTTTCTCGAGGGAAAAGAACAGTGAATTTCTGAAAAAGAAACAAGCTGAACTAAAGAAAGACTCGAGAACTTGTTTCAAGTGCAACAATGTTGGACATATCGCCAAAGATTGTTCTCAGGCGATACAATCAAAACAGGGAGTTTTTCGCAAAATCTCAGAAAAAGTGTTTGCGTTCGAATCACCACTTGATAGAACAAAATTGTTCAAAGATTCTATTTTTGAAATTGGTGAGAGTTCAAACAGGTTTTACAAGAAGAGAGCCAAATCTAAAAACCAGAAATGGGTTGTGAAGAAGGGTAGTGAAAGCTCTAGCGATGATTCTGATAGGTCAAAATCAGAGGAGCTATCTTCAGGCGATGAAACTGATTCCACAAAGTCAGTTGAGCCACAAGTTATTTCAAAATGTGAAGCTGATGAAAAAGTTGAGAACTCAGTTCCGAGTGTTAGTGATGATGAGTTTCCATCACTTAGTGCTGAAAATTATAAAAAGAAAATTGGTAAAGTTGAAATTTCTAACCAATTTTATCATGATGCACAGGAATTTGATGCTGAAAAGGTCTTTAACCCCAGGGTAAAACATATCTTTGGCAAGATGATTGATAGAAAAGTCAAAGGGGTTAAAGAATTTTATGAGAAGAAGACAAAGAAGGAAAAAGTTGAACCATCCCTGGTTTGTGACTGGGATGGTACATATTTTGAACAGTAAGTCTCAGGACTTGCCGGAGCTCCCAGGTTGGTAAGCGTGGAGCATGAATCGGCATCTTTCTTAGAGTTGTATTCGGTAACGTCATTCAAACGGCAAAGAGGTTTGTTTGTGTATTTCTTACAATTGGTACAGAGGTTTCTGAAATGCAAATGGTAAATCAAGGACATTAAGTTGTACTTGTATTTTCCTACATTGGTCGAAAGACAAGATGATGAACCACAACCCCGAACATTTGTTGGATATTTCTACAAATGATAATCTACAATTGGTAAAATCAATCAAACTTATTTTCCGGAAAAAGCATTTTGATTAAAACAAACTTAAGTGTTTTGAAATCTAAATGGGAAAATAGTTTGTTGATAGGGGGAGTTCTGATTGTTTATGCCTAGTGAATGGCGAATTGAGGAGATTCGATATCAGTTGTCATGTTATGTACAGTTTGTTTTCAATTTTCTTTAGATGTATTTGAATTTTTGGGGGAGTAAGAATTTTTTAGAGAAAATTCAAAAACATCAGAAAATTTGAAAAAGTCAAAAACATGATAAAATCAAAAATGAGTTTTTGTTGCATAAAAGAGGAAATGATAGTACATCAGTGGACTATCACAACATGCTAAAGAATTGGAAAGTTAAAATGTGATAAACGATCTTACTGCGGATGTGTCAGTAGATTTTCGCACATTTAGTAAATTGAAACGAGATATAAACCTAAATCAAACTTGCTTGATTCGTGGGTAACTATTCTTGGATATATGGGTAACCCCCGAAATCTTGTTTGAAAGGTCCCGTATTCTGAGATACTAGGTCTTTATGCTCAGTGATATCTGGGGTATTATCCCGGGACTTCTACTGTATGGAAGTACTGACCTAGTCCCCGGATAATACTTTCTGCAAATGCTTGAAAAAGCGCCGCCCTCAGCATGCTGATGAAACAATAAAATTGATAGTCGCTGCTGTTGAAATGCAAAAAGATCCTCTAAAGGGGACCCACCAAAAGTCGAGCCGTCATCTCTCTGCTGAACGGAAGTTCTGACCTGAGCTCTCACGGTTTCGCATTTAACCCCTTGACAGATATCATCTGTGGTATACTCACCTGTAAGACTGAATATTTGGGATCTGGATACGGGAGTATATTCAAGTGGAGTGATACACAGTTAAGTTCAAGTCTCTAAAACACTAATATCGTATCTCGAATCAATTGAAATTTGTGTGAAAATTTAAGTGGACAAACATACTGACAATCTAGGTAAATTGTTTGAAACTGAGAATGTTTAAAGCTTAACGGTGTTGGTGATTTGTCTCAAAACTGATATGATCCTCTTGCACGAACTCACAAAAAATATTGTTTGTAAATAGTTTATTTCTGCATTTTAGTTTCTTTATTTCAAAATACAAAAAGATTTTTGGTGTGTTTTAGCATAAATTTTGAAAAAGTCAAAAAGATTTTCGACAACTGATGTTGAATAGCTGATTTTCAAAATTCCGAGTGCTAAACATGATGAGCAATTCTTGAGGGGGAGTGTGTGTGTGAAATTAAATGTTTTCATAATCTAACCTGTCAAGTGGTTCATCAAAATATCTGTGTTTGTTTTGAATGAGAATCTGGATTGGTGCAAGTTCATATGTTTAAAATATGTATGTGAAAGAAATTTACTCTGAGGTAGAGTTTATGCAGGAAAGCCAGACGTCGATCCTGAAGATGTTGCTGAAGATCAAAGGAATGCCAGTAAATCGAGAGGGGGAGTCTGAAGATAGAGAGAGAGAAGCCCGAAGACTATTAAAGACTGAAGTCGTTGAAGACTCGACACTTAAGACTCGTCAACATCTGAGAGGGAGTCTGTTGGTGCAGTCATCTGTCGACTACGTCTAATGTCGAGTCCGGGTTGCGATGCGGATCTGATCAAGCATGATGTCATCATGGTTAATGATGACATCATGTGACATCATCATTATACTATGATCATCAACAACAACAAACGACAAAACTCATTTAAGTTGTAAGAGTTTAAATGGCAAGTTGATGTTGATTGGACCATTAGGAGGTCCAATGATGTGCTTCCAAATGAGGGTCAAATAACAAGAGTTCAAGAAGTCAGAAAGTCAACTGGTGGAATCGCTTTTAAGACATTATTGTGGATCGCCTTTACGGCTTCACATGGATCGCTTATATGAACATTTTGTCAGATCGCTTTTATGAACATGTGTGAACCGCCTTTATGGTCTGTCATATGAGCTGTTCTAGTTTAGTATAAATAGGCTTGTTGTTCATTTCATTTGTAACGGAGTTCAGAATTGATACCGAGGTATTGCCGGTTTTTCCTTGTAATCTAAACGTTGTGAAATCAATCTACAAGAGGTTTAAAGTGTGAATCTAGCTGTGTACGCATCCGTTTCTTTGTTTCCGCCTCTGAAACGGAGTTGAGCTCTTCCAAACGACTCGTTTAGGTCGGAAATCGATCCTACACATCACATGGATGAACGAAGCTACTTCAAGGAAAACTCCTCGGTATTGGAGCGTGAAGGAAAGTGGCTAAGGAAGAGGTGCAGACGAGATCCCCAATGCTCATACGAGATCTCGTCGAACAACAAGCGACCGAACAGCGGTAACAAGTCTGCTTATGACTTTGTTACCCTACTTGTAAAACGGATAGAATAAACAATGGCGGGCATTACCATGCCTATGACCATGCTTATTTGACCATTATCCAGAATCACATTGTTCGACCAAACATGGCCAAAAATGACGCAAGTACCCAACATTGTTCACACAACCGTGGCCAACAATGTCAAGCAACGAGGTAACCGCAAAGGACGTGCGGTTACTACAGAGCTAATTGGAAGAACATGAACACCCCACAAAAGGGATCATCATTCAATGTCCAATCATGACAATAGAAAACTCTCTTCTTCATTCACCACCTCAAAGGTTGGTTCGAAGTTTGTGCACACCTTCAACCACCATCTCAGAGATTGGTTCGAAGTTTGTGCATACGCCCAGCAAGGTCTCAAGGTTGGTTCGACACACCAACGGGTGGCACCCAACCCGAGGCTGAGAATTTCGCATCAAACGAAACATGCTCACCGGTACGGAAGAGGCATCAAATGACCCTTCTAGACCTCCAGCTTGATTTACAAAGAGCAAAGACCATCCACATGGCCTAGGATCTTCTCCAGACTCCAAAATACCTTCTAAACACCATAGTCCAGTACTCCTCCCACATGCAACTTGCATATGGCAGCAACACTAGACTAGGGGGACTTGAAGGGGTATGGTCCCAGATCTCGCGTCAGCATCGACCGCGAGTGACCATTACCCTTATCAAAACCCCCACTAGCTAACAACCTACTTGTGTCCATGCGGGAACGCGTCGACACAGTGGTTGAATCCAATCTGTCCAGTGATGGAGGAGGACTTACCTGGAATATGAGAACGGTATAGCGATGCGGCTGGCACCGCATCTGGTGTATGAAAACGGAAGTATTCACAGCGATGCGGCCTGGCACCACATCCAGTGAACACTTCTATCAATACAGAGAAGCTGGATAACAACAACAGTCACCACAGCCAACGATGCGGCCTGGCACCGCATCTCGCGTATTTCTTGATCAAAATAGTAAGACGCGGGAACATCTACAGTTACCGCAGACAGCGTTGCGGCTTGCACCGCACCCTGTCTACTCATCAAGTGGGACTGACACCACAGAGCAAGTAGCACCAATGGCAGCCGCCTGTCAGGACTACGTAAGCAGCAGACTGACGTGGTGTCGCCTCCCCGGCCGACATGTCTGACACACCTGCAAAGGTGCAGCATGCCGTCAGTCTATCCATCCACCTCCTCCTTCACTCCTCGGCTATAAATACCAACCCCAAACCAGGTTTGAGGTATCTCTTCACAACTCTTTCACTACTACTACTATCATACTTTGCTTCCCAAGCAGACTACTGATTCTCACGTCGGAGAGTGATAACAAGGAGCACCCCCTACCCCATCCTCCTTGTTACAAGTCACGGTTTGTTTCCTTGTGCAGGAGATCAACCCACCAGTGATCCAGCTAGCGATCCTCGAGAGGAAGGGATTAACCCTTCTTGACGAGACCAGTGAGTTAACCCTGCCCGGTTAACCATTGTTTCATCAGATGGCCAGTTATCAACAAAGGATGGCTGGAGCTTACAACAAAAATGTCAGGATCAGGAAATTCCAAGTTGGTGATTGTTAGGGGAGGATTTCTCAATGACCTGTGATCCTCAATTACTGTTGGGTTTGGTGATCCTCACTTCTGTTTCAGTTAGTGATCCTCAGAAGTGCTTCAGGATCAGGATCATGGATCATCTTAAGGATCCTTATACTAACGATTGTCTACTTTGAATATGGTATTGTTTTGCAGGAGTACCAGCTTGGACTTGGTCTTGGCGACATTCCTGGAGCATATTCCATGTTTATTCCGCACGTGCTAAGCTAAAAGTGGATGTTATGGAGTCGTGGAGGACTTGCACCATTTGCGGAGTGTTAGTTAGTGTACTTATTTTCCATTTTTAAAGGGGTAGCGAGCTAATTAGAAAACACTTGGCTATTTTTTGGCTACACACACACTCGTACAACTGCTCTCACCTGTTTTCGTTAACTCACTTAGCGATTATACACTTTTTCCACAATACACTATAGTGATCCTTGTACTAAGCTCGCTATCATCCAAAGTTGTAATACATTCATTGTTTAATTTGAGTTGGTGATCGGTAGTTTCCATCACCCGAGGTTTTTTATGCCGGAGATCATTCATTGATCAAGGGCTTTTTCCTCGTATAAATCTTTGTGTCACTTGTTCATTTCATTTCTGAGTGATCCTTATTGTTGTTCAATAACTCAAGCATCATTCCCCGTAACAGAGAGTTTGGTTGCATTATCATTGCTTGATTTTTGACTAAAACAGTTTGGCGCCCACCGTGGGGCAATTGGTGCTTCATTCCTAAGAAATTCTTGTTTTTGTGGTCATTTTGATTCATTGCATCCAAGGAGATGGCTTCATCATCAAAGAACACTTCCTGTGCGATGTCTGCAGTCAATTCATCCCAGGGCATTCCACCTTTGCCTCCACCACCTTCCGGATCTCAGAAAAATGCCGAGAAGAAACCGACTCCCATTTTCTCAAATCCTCCAACTTCTTCTGCTTCTTATACTCCTACTACTAGTGACTTGTTTACTTTAATTTTTGCAGATGAAGGAGCATATACAGCAGCAGGATAAGACCAATGAGAGGATTCTCAGAGAAATTGGAGACATCAAGAAACATAAGAGATCGGCAGAGGATCATTCCCCATTGATGCCCAGATCTTTGAATTTCGATACTCCGGTCATTACCTCTCAGCCTTCAGTAGTTCCAGATGTTCAATATGTGGGAGGACCAAAAGGAGTGCACTACGGATCATCAGCAATGACTCAGGCTTCAGGATCATACTTCCAACCAGCAGGATCCCTCCCTCAGCATATAGGATCCTTCGCTAGCTCAGGAGGATACTTGGGAGCGCAACAGATTCAAGGATTCTGGCCGGTTCAAGGATCCTCGCAGGTTCAAGGATCCTCGCAGGTTCAAGGATCCTCGCAGGTTCAAGGATCCTCGCAGGTTCAAGGATCCTCTCAGGTCCATGGATCCTCCCATGTTCAAGGATCCTCTCAGTTTCATGGATCCTTCCAGATTCCAGGATCCTTAAGGAGTTTGCAACCAGGGAATTCAGATATCCATCAAGGAGATTTCATTCCAATGCAGACCATTGCTTCTACTGGTCCTTCAATCATTCCAGAGTCTCAGCAATACGGATTCACATCCGGTGTTCCAAATTGGAACCCAATGGGAGGTAACACTTTCAATAATTCTTATACCACTAACTGTTAGGGCTGGATTTTTATGACCTATGATCCTTACATATGATCCTAACATGCGATCCTAACAAGTGATCCTTGTTTCTTTGGCAGATAGTGATCCTCAGACGAGCTCCAGGATCAGGATCACGGATCATTCCAAGGATCCTCATACTAACGACTGTTCTCTTTGGACTTAATATTATCTTGCAGGAATTACGAGTTGGATCCGGTCTTAGCAACGTAAACAAGGAATATGTCACGATAATCTCGCACATGCATAATCAAATATGGACGTTATCGCAAATATGGAAACTCAGCACAATTCAAGGGCGATTATTTAGGCTAAATTTACTTCTATTTCTAAAGGGGTAACGAGCTAGTAGTTAGGTGTTAGGTGATTTGCCTAAAATAGAACCACACACACTTGTATAAATGGCACTCTTGAACATTCGGAAGAGACGACACACTTCTCACACGCCTTAGCATACGATACTATAGTGATCCTTGTACCTAGCTCGTTACCATCTGAAGTTGTAACCATTATTTGTTATATTAAAGTTTGGTGATCGGTAGTTTCCATCACCCGAGGTTTTTTATGCCGGAGATCATTCGTTGATCAAGGGCTTTTTCCTCGTATAAATCCTTGTGTCACTTGTGCATTTTACATTTGAGTGATCCTTCACTTTGTTCATCATACCAAGCATCATTCCCCGTTTACATAAAGTTTGGTTGCATTATCTTTAAGTGATTTTTTACCAAAACAGTTTGGCGCCCACCGTGGGGCAATTGGTGCTTCATTCATAAGAAAGTTTTTCTGTTGGTGATCATTCCGGAAGTGTTGCATGGCTTCATCGTTGAAGAATACTTCCACAGCGATGTCTGCAGTCAATTCATCTAATGGCATTCCACCTTTGCCTCCACCACCAGCTGGATCTCAGAAAAATGCTGAGAAGAGACCAACTCCTATCTCCTCTAAACCATCATCTTCTGCTCTAACTTCTTCTATTCCCAGTACTAGTGATATATTTACTTTGATTTTGCAGATGAGGGATCGTATGCAGCAGCAGGATGAAACTAATGACAGGATCCTCAAGGAAATCGGAGATCTCAAAAGGCAAAAGAAAACGGCAGAGGATCATTCCCCACTAATGCCCAAATCTTTGAATTTTGATACTCCGATGATTACTTCTCAGCCATCAGAGGTCCCAGACGTTCAACACATGTGTGAATCAAGAGGAGTGCATTTCGGCCCAGCAGTAGTGACTCAGGCATCAGGATCGTATTTCCAACCGGCAGGATCCTATACTCAGCATATGGGATCCTTCATGAACTCAGGATCCTCCTTCGTTCCAGGATTATCCCAGGTTCAAGGATCCTCCTTCGTTCCAGGATTATCCCAGGTTCAAGGATCCTCCTTCGTTCCAGGATTATCCCAGGTTCAAGGATCCTCCTTCGTTCCAGGATTATCCCAGGTTCAAGGATCCTCCTTATTACCAGGATCATCCCATATTCAGGGATCCCTTCAGATGCCAGGATCCTTGAAGAATTTGCAAACAGGAAGTCCAGATGTCCATCAAGGAGATTTTATTCCGATGCAGTCTATTGCTTCCACTGGTCCATCAATCATCCCAGAATCCCAGCAATATGGATTCACATCCAATGTTCCTAACTTGAACCCGATGGGAGGTAACACTTTTAATAATTCTCTTACCACTAACCATGGATTCATGCAGGATACAGGTATCAATCATGCTATGGCCAGAGAACTACAAAAACTGAAGGATATGATATCAAGTGTTCCAGGGGTAGTCAAACCTATCCCGGAGATTGCAGATGGAAGCCATAAGGTATCTCGTTTTGCACCACCAATCTGTGATGCTGAGATACCCAAAAGATTCCATATCCCTACTATGAAGCTGTATGATGGTACAACGTGTTAGGGCTGGATTTTTACTATGAATGATCCTTATACGTGATCCTAACCAGTGATCCTTATTTCTTTGGCAGGCAGTGATCCTCAGCCGGACCTCAGGATCAGGATCACGGGACGTTGAGGTGATCCTAGTACTAACGGTCATTTTCGATTACTACAATATTATTTTGCAGGAATATCTAGCAGGATATGCCCTACATATCATGATCCAGGGACGCGCTTTTACAAATATGGCAAGAGCTGAATTGAAGATGAACGTTGTGCCGGATATGGAAACATGGCTTGATCTTAGGGCAGCAATTTAGGCTAGATTATCTTTATTTCTAAAGGGGTAATGAGCTGATTAGTGGTCTATCTACCTAAAATAAGTTACCTACACATGTATAAATACCCATCTTCCTCATTCGGAAGAACACACACAACATACGACACAACTCTCAACACTTAGACACTCAGTGATCCTTGTACTCAGCTCATTATCATCCGAAGTTGTAACTACATTTTTATTATATTGAAGTTGGTGATCGGTAGTTGCCATCACCCGAGGTTTTTTATGCCGGAGATCATACATTGATCAAGGGCTTTTTCCTCGTATAAATCACTGTGTCTTTGTATCTTTATCACGGAAGTGATCCTTTACTTTCATAGCTAACCAAGCATCATACCCCGTTTACATAAAGTTTGGTTACATTATCCTTGTGTGATTTTTGACCAAAACAGTTTGGCGCCCACCGTGGGGCAATTGGTGCTTCATTCATAAAGAAAATCTTTTGTTCAAAATCATTTCAAAGAGTTACATGGCTTCATCATTGAAGAACACTTCCACGGCGATGTCTGCAGTCACCTCAGCACAAACCACTCTACCTCCTCCACCGGCAGGATCCCAGAGAAATGCTGAGAAGAGACCAACCCCTTCTTTCTCTAAACCTCCATCTTCTTCTGCTATGAATTCTTCTATTCCCGGTACTAGTGATGTGTTTTCTTTAATTTTGCAGATGAAGGATCGTATGCAGCGGCAGGATGAAACTAATGACAGGATCCTCAGGGAGATTGGAGATCTCAAAAGACAAAAGAAAGCGGCAGAGGATCATTCCCCACTGATGCCAAAATCCTTGAGTTTTGAGACTCCAATGGTCACCTCTCAGCCATCAGGGATCCCAGACGTACAGATCACAGGGGAGACGAGAGGATTACATCTCAAGTCAGCAGCAATGACTCAGACATCGGGCTCGTATTTTCAGCCAGCAGGATCCTATCCTCAGTATATGGGATCCTTCATGAATCCGGGAGCCTATCCGGGGGCACAGCAGTTTCAAGGATCCTACTTTATTCCAGGATCGTTCCAGGGCCAAGGACCCTCCTTTGTTCCAGGATCATCCCAGGTTCAAGGATCCTCCTTCGTTCCAGGATCATCCCAGATACCAGGATCCTTACAGCTGCCAGGATCCCTAAAAAGTTTGCAAGCAGGGAATCTAGATGTCCATCAAGGGGACTTCATTCCAATGCAGACCATTGCTTCCACTGGTCCCTCCGTTATTCCAGAATCCCAGCAATACGGATTCCCTAACTTGAACCCAATGGGAGGTAACACTTTAAATAATTATCCTACCACTAACCATGGATTCATGCAGGATACAGGTACCAATCACGCTATGGCCAGGGAATTACAGAAACTAAAGGACATGATCTCAAGTGTTCCAGGGGTAGTCAAGCCTATCCCAGAGATTGCAGATGGAAGCCACAAGGTATCACGCTTTGCACCACCAATTTGTGATGCAGAGGTGCCCAAAAGGTTCCATATCCCTACCATGAAGCTGTATGATGGCACGACGGATCCAGAGGAGCATATAGCACAATACAGGGAAAGGATGGAAATCAATCCTATCCCAGAAAAGTTAAAGGAAGCATGCCTATGTAAAGGATTTGGATCCACTCTAACTGGGTCAGCTCTTAAGTGGCTGCTAAGTCTTCCCCCTTACTCTATTACTTCATTTGCTAATTTAGTTAATTTATTCAATAACCAATTCTCTTGTAGTAGAAAATTTGAAAAATTAACTAGTGATTTGTACAGGATAACTCAAAATAATAACGAATCATTAAGGGATTATATAACTAAATTTAGTAAAGAATCCTTGGATATTCCCAACTTGGATATGGCTACGGCTGTTGAAGCCTTCAAAATGGGACTTCTTAAGGATTCATTATTCTATGATGATCTTGTTATGACACCTTGCAGGAATTTAGATGAAGTAAGAACTCGAGCACTCAGGTTTATCCGGCTAGAGGATGACAAGAGGATCCAGGAGAGACAAGAAGGATCCTCAAAACAAGATAAGCAAGGATCCTCCTTCAAAAGCAACAAGTTCAAATCCTACCATAGAAACGAGAACAAGAATGTGCATGCTGTCGACCAAGAGGAGGATGATGAAGAATATCCTCCAATCTCAGAATATTGTTTTTCCGTTGATAATCATGAACTAATCCTTGCAATGCAGAATCTAGGTGAAAAGGCTAGGTGGCCCAGGAAGAATGATAAACCATCCGGGACTAAAGACAAGTCCAAATGGTGTGCATACCATGAGGATTTCGGCCATCTGACTGAAGATTGCATAGCCTTAAGAAAAGAAATTGGATACCTGCTAAGCAAGGGGCATCTAAAGGAATTGTTGGGAAGAAACAAGCAAAGGACCCAGGATCCTGAAAGGATCCCTGAAAAGGCTCCAGCACCTCCGGCAAATGCACAAGTGATTAACTTCATATCCGGAGGATCAGACATTTGTGGAACATCCTTCTCAGCGGCCAAAAGACATGCAAAAGAATCAAAAATGGATAATGGAGAAAGGCCTATTGGAACCTCAAGCGTCTCAGAAGGAAAGATGATAACATTTGATGAGGATGATCGCATCAACATCCAGGATCCTCATCATGATAGTTTAGTTATCACTCTCTTTATCTCTAACCATTTTGTCCGCAGGATCCTTATCGATGGAGGGAGCTCAGTGAACATAATCCAGCTTGATGTCTTGAAGAAGATGGGAATCCCAGAATCAGACATCACACCAAGATCCTCCGTGCTTGTAGGATTCAGTGGAGAAACGAAGAAAACTCTGGGGGACATCAAACTCCCAATCTACGTGGAAGGATTACATAATTACCAAAAATTTTGTGTTATTGACTGTTTATCTTGTTGCAACGTTATCCTTGGCAGGCCTTGGATACATGACATGAAAGCAGTTCCATCTACCTACCATCAATGTGTGAAGCTCCCTAGCCCATGGGGGATAATCAAGATCGACAGTGACCAGCAGGAAGCTAAGGATTGCTATACCTCATCCATGAAGCCAACCTCGAAGCCAAGGGAGCAATAGCAATTACAGTATCCTCCGAGGAACGTCTTGGAGGCAAGGGAACAAGATGTAGATGAAATCCTCTTGGACCCTAGTGATCCTGAATCAAAAATCTATATCGGATCAGGGATCCTTGGCAAGATGAAAGAAGACAT
This sequence comes from Helianthus annuus, assembly GCF_002127325.2. Classification (NCBI taxonomy): domain Eukaryota; kingdom Viridiplantae; phylum Streptophyta; class Magnoliopsida; order Asterales; family Asteraceae; genus Helianthus; species Helianthus annuus. Next base: position 36,034,349 of record NC_035449.2, on the reverse strand, counting down.
GATATCCTTCCTCAAAAGAAGAAAATCTACCTTTGCTTGGAAACATGAAGATATGACAGGTATATCTAAGGATATTATTACTCACAAACTTGGCATTGACAGGTCTATCAAGCCAATCCATCAAAAAAGGAGGGAGTTTGCACCAGAAAGGAATGCCATTATCCAAGAAGAAGTAGAGAGACTACTTCGAGCAGGTATGATCAGAGAGGTAAAGTATCCTAAATGGTTAGCCAATGTGGTTGTTGTCCAAAAGAAAAACGGAAAGTGGAGGGTATGTGTCGATTTGAATAAGGCATGTCCCAAGGATCCTTTCCCATTACCCCACATTGACTCCATGGTGGATGCAACAGCGGGGCATGAACTGTTAACTTTTATGGATGCATCATCTGGATTCCAACAAATCCAGATGGAACCATCTGACCAAGAGGATACAGCCTTTATGACCCCAACCGGTTTATATTGTTATATTGCCATGCCCTTTGGACTAAGAAATGCAGGTGCAACATATCAAAGGCTGGTAAATATGATGTTCAAAGATCAAATTGGAAAAACTATGGAGGTGTACATAGATGATATGGTGGTCAAGTCAAAGAAAGCTGAGGATCACCTAAGGGACATGGAAGAAGCATTCGATATCCTTGATAGTTACAACATGAAACTTAATCCTTCAAAATGCCATTTTGGTGTTAAGGCAGGAAAGTTCTTAGGATACATGGTAACCCAGAGGGGCATTGAAGCAAGCCCGGAACAAATCAAAGCATTAATAAATATCAAGTCTCCTGCCAATGCCAAGGATGTTCAAAGACTAACAGGCAGGATAGCAGCTTTGAACAGGTTCATATCGAAATCCTCAGAAAAGTGCAAAGAATTCTACGATATCCTAAGGAAGAATAAGAAGTTCGAATGGACTGAGAAGCATGAAAATGCTTTACAAGCCCTAAAAGAGTATATGTCCTCAGCACCAGCATTAGCAAAACCGGAAAAAGGAGATGTGTTATCCTTATATCTGGCGGTATCCTCAACCGCCGTAAGTGCTGTCCTCGTTAAGGATCACGAAGGTACACAATATCCTATCTACTATGTAAGTAAAAGTCTACTTGATGCCGAATCCAGGTACTCACACCTCGAAAAACTCATCCTTGCATTAATCATGGCATCCACGAAGTTAAGGCATTATTTTGAAACTCATACTATTATTGTTAAAACTAATTTTCCAATTAAGAATGTCCTCAGGAAACCGGATATGTCAGGGAGAATGGCTAAGTGGGCAGTGAAGCTTAGTGCCCATGATATAAGATACGAACCAAGAACAGCCATTAAATCTCAAGCACTAGCTGACTTTGTGGCTGATTTCAGTAGTGATCTACAAAAGGAAGCAGAATTGGAGGTCCAGCAGCTGGATGAGACCAAGGATCCTTGGATCCTACACACTGACGGATCCTCAAACATCAAAGGCACAGGGCTAGGGATCCTACTAAAATCGCCACAGGGGGACATAATACCCCACTCTATAGCTTGTGAGTTCCAGGCAACTAACAATGAGGCTAAGTATGAAGCCTTAATTGCTGGCTTACAAATTGCTAAGGATATGGGGGTAAAATATCTCGAAGTATATGTAGATTCATTATTGATCACCAATCACTTTAATGGATCCTATGCTGTTAAAGGTGAAAAACTAACCAAATATTTAGAGATAGTCAAAGAATTGGCACTCTCTTTTGTTTCTTTTAGCTTAACACAGGTACCAAGGGAGGATAACACGGAAGCTGACGCATTGGCCAACCTAGGATCATCTTTGAAGATTCCAGAAGATATAAGTATCCCTATCATCCATATCCTGGCTCCTGCTATTGAAAAACAGGTGGCCATGGAAATAGAAGAGGATACTGCAATGATCCCTAGTGAAGAAGCCCAACCTAATTCAGGATCATGGATCTCACCGATCATGGGATATTTGCAACACGGGGAGATCCCGATGGGAGAAAATCCTAGAGCTTTCAGGATTAAGGTATCTCAATTCACAATTCTGAATAATGTATTATATAAGCGATCTCTTGCAGGACCATATTTGAGATGTATCGAGGATCCTGAAATTGAAGAGGTGTTGAAGGATTTCCATGAAGGAGATTGTGGAAACCACACTGGGGGCAGGGCATTATTCTCAAGGATCCTTAGAACAGGATACTACTGGCCAACCATGAAAAGGGATGCTGTAGAGTATGCTAAGAAATGTGATCCTTGCCAAAGACATAGCAATATCCTTCACCAACCAGCTGAATTACTACACCCCATACCATCCTCTTGGCCATTCATGAGATGGGGAATGGATATAGTTGGCAAGCTCCCTAAAGCACCTGGTGGAAAAGTATTTATGCTTGCCATGACTGACTATTTTTCCAAGTGGATAGAAGCTGAAGCCTTCGCTCAAGTCAGAGAAAAGGAAGTCATATCCTTCATTAAAAGAAACATTATAACCAGATTTGGCATCCCCTCTGAAATTATATGTGATAATGGTTCTCAATTCATTGGAAGGAGAACCACTAACTTTTGTGACAGTTGGGGAATCAAGATGATAACATCAACACCAGTTCATCCACAAGCCAATGGTCAAGCAGAATCATCCAACAAGATCATCATCAACAATCTGAAGAAGAAGCTAGGATCCAAGAAAGGAAAATGGGCAGAGGAGTTACCTTATGTGCTATGGGCTGATAGGACAACTCCCAAGAATGCCACTGGCCAAACACCTTTCTCTTTAGTATTTGGGGCAGAAGCAGTGATCCCAACAGAGATGGTGATCCCAACCGCTAGAACAAGTGCTCGTGATCCTGAAGAAAACGCTACAATCCTAGCTCAGGATTTGGATACTATTGAGGAAAACAGGGATCTAGCTAGGATAAGGATGGCAAGCTACCAACAAAGGATGGCTGGTGCCTACAACAAGAATGTCAGGATAAGGAAGTTCCAAGTCGGAGATATGGTGTTGAGAAAAGCATTTCAAAACACCATCAATCCTGCTGACGGGAAGCTAGCACCAAAATGGGAAGGTCCCTACTTGATTGAAGCTAAAGCAGGAAAGGGGGCATACAGGTTGCTAACCATGGAAGGAAACTTGTTACCAAGAGCCTGGAATGCTGTTCACTTAAAGAAATATTTCATGTGAACATGATCCCTCCTGCATGTGATCCTTACATTGAAATATCCTTGAAGGATCCTGGAGATATCGTTGATCCCTACTCAGGTAATATGCTTATCCTAAAACTATTGCATTTTCTTACCTTTTGCCTAAGGATAAGGATCATGTATCCTTCATCCTCTACTCACAAACCATTTGAGTTATGATAGTTCAGGTATCTCCAGCATATCATCAAAGATCTTCAAAAGCATCACAGATCCTCGGGTCCAACCCCAGTTATCCTTGGGATTATCCCCAGTTTCCGCCAGCAGCGCACGATGATCCTGATATAGTTCATGTCTTTGGGATCAGTACCCATTTTCGGGGCTGGCGACCTCATCGTACTGGCTATACTTGGGATCCTACGTATAATGGTGGACGCACCATACATCCGTTCCTAAGGTTTCTAACGTTTTCACGTTAGCTAAGGTTTTGACATTTTCATGTCACTAAGTTTGGATAGTTGCCAGAAAGGGCCATACTCCAGTTTACATACGATCCTTTGGGCTTGTCCCCAGTTATCCTTTGGGCTTGTCCCCAGTGATCCTCCGGGATCATCACCAGTTATCCTTTGGGCTTGTCCCCAGTGATCCTCCGGGATCATTCTCAGTTATCCTTTGGGCTTGTCCCCAGTTACTAACTTATCTTTTATATTGGCTTAGTCCCAAGTTATATTCCATTTTTTCAGGTTTTCGAAGTTAAACGATTAAGGATCCTTAATCCTTATTATCCATTAAAGTTTTACCTATGGTAATTTCGATTAAAGGTTAGGATCCTAACTTGGATCCTCAGGTATGATCCTTAACTACTTTTAATTTCATTATTCATTTGAATAACCTTTAGACCTTGACAACTGAACCTATGATCCTTAAAATAAACTATCTTGGAAACTTTCGATCCAGGATCATATCCTAAATTTCTTAAACATAATTTGCTCAAACTTTTCAAACAAACATGTGTCAGAACAATTGAAAATCAAAAAGGATAACAACACAAGATAAGCCAGAAAGATTGAAGTTATATTATTAAACCAAAGGATCATTAACCCTTTCAAAAAAGTTGTCAAAATTACCTACCCAAAGCATCTACCAGCAATACGTGGCCCGTCCGCTGGGGTAGGTAAAGGGTGTCCATGATAATAGGTTCAAAAGTATTGCAGGGAAATTAGAAGGCGGCAGGATCACAACGGCTTCATCCCCCAAACAGAGGATCCCTCCACCATGTGTAATCCTACCTATTGTTCAAAGGATCCAGGATCCTTAACCCTAAAAAACTATTGTCCAGAGATTACAAACCATAATTGTTCACAAACCATCAACCACAAACCACTACCAAAAACCTAAAAAATTGGGCTCCGGCCTAGTCAACAATATCCATCATCGCCCAATCATGCAGCTTACTTCTCTGCTGCTCCATCTCCACCAGCATCTTCACCTTGATCCTTGCCAGCATCACCTCCCTCCAGCATTGGGATGTCCTCAGCATCATCGTCATCTTCCAATTCTGCTAGCCTTGCCTTCCAACCTTCAACATCCCATGTGCTCCTGTCAAAGGAAGGATCCTGAGCCTCCGTAGCCATCTGCAGTTGTATCTTGTACATGGTTACCGCAGCAGAGACCTTAGCGTCTTGGGTAATGTCATGCTTCTCATAATCAAACTTGATCAACGCTTTAACAGCCTCATCTTTGACTGCCCGGATCTCCTTCTCAAGATCGGCAATCTTAAGATCCTTCAGCCCACACGTCTGTTGAAGGTCAGCAATTTGACGATCCTGATCCTCAACCTGATTGACGTAAGTCTCCATTTCGGAGAATTTCTAAAGAAGACAACAGGAAAGCAACATCAGACACATGTGATCCTCGGACTTGTCGAAGACAATTAACAGGGGCAGTGATCCTAACCTCATCAAAATAGTCAAGGAATTGCTGACGGAGAAGAGGAAATCCTTGAAGGTCATCTGAAGCCTTCCTCTTTTTCCCTTTGCCTCGGGCAGGAGCTTTAGGGGCTGAGACTGAAGGGCTGGCAGCAGGAGCCTTCTTCTTCTTAGAAGACGTGACATTGGCAAGGTCACTTATCCCAAACATGGAGGCAGATTTAACAGACCTGGCAGACTTTCCGGCACCTACACCATTCAAAAACAAGATAAGTTCCCTTGTTAAATTAAATACTTTCACATAAAACTTATTTTCTATGAGGATACTTACTTGACATTGTGGCAGATGCAGAGGATATCTCTTGAGAATCTTGGATAATAATCTGAAAGCTTCGAACTTCAGGATCAAGCTTCTTGAAAGCTAACACTCTTTCTTTGGCAGCAGGGGTCAACCTTAAGTGAGCAACGGAGATAGCTGCATAAAAAGACAAAAAAGAAAAGATATCAGTGATCCTCATCATACGAGACAGGACTGATAGTGATCCTTCAAGGATCCTCTATCCTACCATGAGTGGCCCATTCCTTGGGCAGATCCTTCCCATCCGGGATGGAATCCCTCTTAACAAAGAAAAATCTACGTTTCCAGTTGGCATCATTCTTGGTCACTTTGAAAATGGGATGATCCTCCCCAGCTTTCCGTTTCAACAAGTACCGGTGAGAACCAAAGGTGGTGAGATCATAAAGTTCAGCTAACTCTGACATCCCCAAATCAATCCCTTCTTGCTCGATGATCCTCTCGAAGGTATATAGAACCCTCCAGATCATCGGCATAGCTTGGATATATGAGATGCCGGTAAGAGAGAAGAAAGATTGGGTGAACATCGGAAAAGGATATGAATACCCAATGAGGAAGGGAGTAGCAGGAAAAGCCACCCAGACATCTGAGACAAAATCACTCAGAGCAGTAGGATCAAAGGGTTTGAAAACAACATTCGCTGGGAAACAATGGCGAATCTTGTCTATGTGGATATCAGTAAAGCAGCATCTCTCCACGAGAGAATCCTTGATAATCCCCTGGCTTTTCAAGGGACTATCCTTCTTAGAGCCTTTGTGCGGTGAATTCCGAAGAAGCATATTCGAGATGAAAACAGAGTAAAAGCACGAAAGAACAGAGCAAAGAAGAGAAAGAGAAGGATGATACCTGATCAAGAGTCTTCGGTGACGATTATAAAGGAAGATACTTCGAATTTAAATGCAAAATGATCCTAACCCTATCTCCTATTTATAATGATGATCCGCAGGGATTGTCACATCAGTGACGTAAATATCCTAACGGCTAGTCCATGTACAACGGCTAGTAAACCGGAATCGTCCGTTAGAGATAAGCTCAAAACAAAATATAACTCATCTATTTACAATTAACTCCTTATATTTTGGGGGCAATTGTTAGGGCTGGATTTTTACTATGAATGATCCTTATACGTGATCCTAACCAGTGATCCTTATTTCTTTGGCAGGCAGTGATCCTCAGCCGGACCTCAGGATCAGGATCACGGGACGTTGAGGTGATCCTAGTACTAACGGTCATTTTCGATTACTACAATATTATTTTGCAGGAATATCTAGCAGGATATGCCCTACATATCATGATCCAGGGACGCGCTTTTACAAATATGGCAAGAGCTGAATTTAAGATGAACGTTGTGCCGGATATGGAAACATGGCTTGATCTTAGGGCAGCAATTTAGGCTAGATTATCTTTATTTCTAAAGGGGTAATGAGCTGATTAGTGGTCTATCTACCTAAAATAAGTTACCTACACATGTATAAATACCCATCTTCCTCATTCGGAAGAACACACACAACATACGACACAACTCTCAACACTTAGACACTCAGTGATCCTTGTACTCAGCTCATTATCATCCGAAGTTGTAACTACATTTTTATTATATTGAAGTTGGTGATCGGTAGTTGCCATCACCCGAGGTTTTTTATGCCGGAGATCATACATTGATCAAGGGCTTTTTCCTCGTATAAATCACTGTGTCTTTGTATCTTTATCACGGAAGTGATCCTTTACTTTCATAGCTAACCAAGCATCATACCCCGTTTACATAAAGTTTGGTTACATTATCCTTGTGTGATTTTTGACCAAAACACAACGGATCCTGAGGAACACATAGCACAATACAGGGAGAGGATGGAGATCAATCCTATTCCAGAAAGGTTAAAGGAAGCATGCCTGTGCAAGGGATTTGGATCCACTCTTACTGGATCAGCTCTTAAATGGCTACCAAGTCTTCCCCCTTACTCTATTACTTCGTTTGCTAATTTAGTTAACTTATTCAATAATCAATTTTCTTGTAGCAGAAAATTTGAACGATTGACTAGTGATTTATATAGGATAACACAGGGTCATAATGAATCATTAAGGGATTATATAACCAAGTTTAGTAAAGAATCCTTGGACATTCCTAACTTGGATGTGGCCACAGCTGTTGAGGCCTTCAAGATGGGATTGCTTAAGGATTCATTGTTCTATGATGATCTTGTTATGACACCATGCAGAAACCTAGACGAAGTAAGAACTCGGGCACTCAGGTTCATCCGGCTAGAGGATGACAAGAGGATCCAGGAGAGACAAGCAGGATCCTCAAAACAAGAAAAGCAAGGATCCTCTTTCAAAAGCAACAAATTCAAATCCTATAACAGAACTGACAATCAGAATGTGCATGTTGTAGACCAAGAAGAGGATGATGAAGATTATCCTCCAATTTCTGAATACTGTTTTTCCGTTGATAATCATGAACTAATCCTTGCAATGCAGAATCTAGGAGAAAAGGCCAGATGGCCCAGAAAAAATGACAAAACAGCCGCAACTAAAGATAAATCAAAGTGGTGTGCATACCATGAAGATTTTGGGCATTTGACAGAGGAATGCATCGCATTACGAAAGGAAATTGGATATCTGCTGAGCAAGGGGCATTTGAAAGAATTGTTGGGAAGAAAAAAGCAAAGGACTCAGGATCCTGAAAGGATCCCTGAGAAAGCTCCAGCTCCTCCAATAGATGCACAAGTGATCAACTTTATATCTGGACGATCAGACATCTGTGGTACATCCTTCTCAGCAGCTAAAAGGCATGCAAAGGAAGCTAAAATGGATAACGGAGAAAGACCTATTCGAACATCAAGTGTCTCGGAAGGAAAAATCATAACCTTTGATGAGGATGACAGAATTAACATCCAGGATCCTCATCATGATAGTTTAGTTATTACTCTTTTTATTTCTAACCATTTTGTCCGCAGGATCCTTATTGACGGAGGAAGTTCGGTAAACATTATCCAGCTTGATGTTCTGAAGAAAATGGGTGTCCCTGAATCAGATATCACACCAAGATCCTCCGTGCTCGTGGGATTCAGTGGCGAAACTAAGAAAACCCTGGGGGACATCAAACTCCCAATTTATGTGGAAGGATTACATAATTATCAAAAATTTTGTGTTATTGTCTGTTTATCTTGTTGTAATGTTATCCTTGGCAGGCCCTAGATACACGATATGAAGGCAGTCCCATCCACCTACCATCAGTGTGTGAAGCTCCCTAGCCCATGGGGAATAATCAAGATCGATAGTGATCAACAGGAGGCTAAGGATTGTTACACCTCATCAATGAAACCAGCCTCGAAATCAAGGGAGCAATAGCAATTAAAGTATCCTCCAAGGGGTGTCTTGGAGGCAAGAGAGCAGGATGTGGACGAAATCCTCTTGGATCCTGATGATCCTGAATCCAAGATCTACATCGGATCAGGGATCCTTGATAAAATGAAAGAAGACATAGTATCCTTCCTCAAAAGAAGAAAATCTACCTTTGCATGGAAACATGAGGATATGCCAGGTATATCTAAGGATATTATCACTCATAAACTTGGCATTGACAGGTCAGTTAAACCGATCCATCAAAAAAGGAGGAAGTTTGCACCAGAAAGAAATGCCATTGATGTGTGTCGGTGTGTATATAATTTAGATATATTTTTAAGCCCTTTTTACACTTTTAGCCAAGTTTTAAATTTATAAAACACGATATTTACTAACACTAAACACACATATGGGCAAGTGCACCCATCGTGGACGTAGTATAGTGTTGGTAAGATACCGAGGTCGTCCAAGGACACAAGAGCTTTTAATACCGGTTTATCCTCAACGTCTAATCAAATCAAAAAGTTAGAAAAATGTTTTAAACTAAGAAAAATAAAAACTAACTAAATGCTGAAAAATAAAATAAAATAAAAAAAACAGATAGACAAGATGAATCACTTGGATCCGACAAGTGTATTAGTATAACCTTTGATTATTTTCGCACTTTTGCACTTGTTTAAGAGATTATCTTAGTTATTGTAGTAGGCCCCTTTTTCGGAGGTGACGTTACCCTCAACCCAGTAGTTTGAGTCAGCAAGGATACAATCCTAAAGGGTTGGATTATTGAAAGATAATGAATTAAGTTATTAATGCAAATTATGGTAGGCCCCGCTTTTGGCGGTGACGTTACCCTCGGCTAAGTAGTCTGAGTCAGCAGGGATACAGTCCTAAATAGCCGGGTTATAGTATTAATAGTAGTTAGCTTATGAGGGGGTCAAAGAGTTTGGATCCCCGCCATCCAATACCTATGGGCATTGAAGGAGATCCTACTAAATTTGACCCAGGTCCCAAGCAGGACCTCTAAACGCTGAACAAGGGCAAGACCTTTACCAAACCGTTCCCTTAACCCCCGACCAGGTAGCCAACATACCTCCATATAGACCGTGGAGATATGAATGGTGAAAATCTTTTATTTTATATAGACAGTAAAATAATGCCAAGACACCACGGACAAACGATAAGGAAAGATCACCTTCAACATAAGTAACTAGTTATTAAAGTCATTAATACAAAACCAAATAAAAAGTGCAAAAGATTAAAAATAAAAAGTATTATACTAAACACTTGTCTTCACCAAGTGATGTAAGAGACTTAGGCAAACATGGCCTTGATTGTCAAGAACTCTTACGATCAATCTTGGATCCCGAGACGACTCACACACTCTATGATGGACAATGGATGATGGTGGTGGATGATGGTGTTATGGTGGTGGTGGGTGGTGGATGAAGTGTGAGAGAGGTGGTGTGCCAAGGGATGAGAGAGAATGAAGCCAAGCTCCTCTATTTATAGGCTGAACAGAACGCTGGACACGGCCCCGTGTTCGCTGAACACGGCCCCATGCCCGTCTGACATTCTCTCTCTTCATTAATTGTAATTGCGAATTACAATTAATGCGCCTGCTGTACTTTCAACACGCCCCCGTGTCCGCTGGGCACGGCCCCGTGGTGAGCAATGGAAGCTTCTACTGGTTTGTCTTTTCTGCTGCTTCCTGGGCACGCCCCCGTGTTCACTGGACACGGGGCGTGTTCAGGCTCTGTTTCTCTTCTCTTTGTCTTGGGAGGTGCCGTTGAGGGTCCGGGCAGTTCACTTTTGTTCCTTTTCTTGTATTTATGGTAGATTTAGTAGTCTTTTTGCTTCTTTTGTGATTTTGAGCTCATTTCATCCTGAAAATACAAAAGGAAGACAAAAACACTCTTTTTCCAACATTAGTACTTAAAAAGGGTTAGTTTTATGCCTTAATTGATGTGTTTTATATGTTGCATTTTACACACATCACCATTATCCAGGAAGAGGTAGAAAGATTACTACGAGCAGGTATAATCAGAGAAGTGAAGTATCCAAAATGGCTGGCCAATGTGGTTGTTGTTCAAAAGAAAAATGGAAAGTGGAGGGTATGTGTCGGTTTCACTGATTTGAATAAGGCATGTCCCAAGGATCCTTTCCCATTACCCCACATTGACTCCATGGTGGATGCAACGGCGGGTCATGAACTGTTAACCTTTATGGATGCATCATCTGGATTCCAACAAATTCAGATGGAACCATCTGACCAAGAGGATACGGCTTTTATGACCCCAACCGGTTTATATTGTTATATTGCTATGCCTTTTGGGTTAAGAAATGCAGGTGCAACATATCAAGGCTGGTGAATACGATGTTCAAAGATCAAATTGGACAAACCATGGAAGTGTACATAGACGATATGGTGGTGAAATCCAAAAGAGCTGAGGATCACCTAAGGAACTTGGAGGAAGCATTTGATATCCTTGATAATTATAACATAAAGCTTAATCCTTCAAAATGTCACTTTGGTGTTAAAGCAGGTAAATTCTTAGGATATATGGTAACCCAGAGGGGCATTGAAGCAAGCCCAGAACAAATCAAAGCATTGGTAAACATCAAATCCCCTGCCAACGCTAAGGATGTGCAAAGGCTAACAGGCAGGATAGCAGCTCTAAACAGATTCATATCCAAATCCTCAGAAAAGTGTAAAGAATTCTATGATATCCTAAGAAAGAACAAGAAATTCGAATGGACTGAAAAGCATGAGAATGCTTTACAAGCCCTAAAAGAATACATGTCCTCAGCCCCAGCATTGATGAAACCAGAAAAAGGAGATGTGTTATCCTTATACCTTGCGGTATCCTCAAAAGCAGTAAGTGCAGTCCTTGTTAAGGATCATGAAGGTACACAATATCATGTCTATTATGTAAGTAAGAGTTTATTTGATGCTGAATCCAGGTATTCACACCTTGAAAAACTTATTCTTGCATTGATTATGGCATCTACTAAACTAAGACATTATTTTGAAACCCATGTTATTGTTGTTAGAACTAATTTCCCAATTAAGAATGTCCTCAGGAAACCAGAGATGTCCGGAAGAATGGCTAAGTGGGCAGTAAAGCTTAGTGCCCATGATATAAGATATGAGCCCAGAACAGCCATCAAATCCCAAGCATTAGCAGACTTTGTGGCTGATTTCAGTAGTGATTTACAAAAGGAAGCCGAATTGGAAGTCCAACAGCTGGATGAAACTAAGGATCCTTGGATACTACATACTGACGGATCCTCAAATGTTAAAGGCACGGGGCTTGGTATACTACTAAAATCGCCACAGGGGGACATAATACCCCATTCCATAGCTTGTGAATTCCAAGCCACTAATAATGAGGCTGAATATGAAGCCTTAATCGCTGGTTTGCAAATTGCTAAACATATGGGGATCAGGTATCTTGAGGTATACATGGACTCATTGTTAATCACTAATCACTTTAATGGATCCTATGCTGTTAAAGGTGAAAAACTAACCAAATATTTAGAGATAGTCAAAGAATTGGCACTCTCCTTTGTTTCTTTCAGTTTAACACAGGTACCAAGGGAGGAAAATACAGAAGCTGATGCATTGGCCAACCTAGGATCATCTTTAAAGATCCCAGAGGATATAAATATCCCCATCATCCATATCCTGGCTCCTTCTATTGAAAATCGGGTGGCCATGGAAATAGAAGAGGATACTGCAATGATCCCAAGTGAGGATACTCAATCTTATTCAGGATCATGGATCTCACCAATCATGAGATACTTACAACACGGGGAAATTCCTATGGGAGAAAATCCTAGGGCTTTCAGGATTAAGGTATCTCAATTCACAATCTTAAATAATGTGCTATATAAGCGATCTCTTGCAGGACCATATTTAAGATGTATCGAGGATCCTGAAGTTCAAGAAGTGTTAAAAGACTTCCATGAAGGAGATTGTGGAAACCACACTGGGGGCAGGGCATTATTCTCAAGGATCTTAAGGACAGGATACTACTGGCCAACTATGAAAAGGGATGATGTGGAGTATGCTAAGAAGTGTGATCCTTGTCAAAGACACAGCAATATCCTTCATCAGCCGGCTGAATTTCTACATCCTATACCATCCTCTTGGCCATTCATGAGATGGGGGATGGATATAGTTGGCAAGCTCCCTAAGGCACCTGGTGGAAAAGTATTCATGCTTGCTATGACTGACTACTTCTCCAAGTGGATGGAGGCTGAAGCTTTTGCCCAAGTCAGAGAGAAGGAAGTTATATCCTTTATTAAGAGAAACATTATAACTAGATTTGGCATTCCTTCTGAAATTGTATGTGATAATGGTTCCCAATTTATTGGGAGCAGGACTACTAACTTTTGTGACAGTTGGGGGATTAAGATGATAACATCAACACCAGTCCACCCACAAGCTAATGGTCAAGCAGAATCATCCAACAAGATCATCATCAACAATCTGAAGAAGAAACTTGGATCCAAGAAGGGGAAATGGGCAGAGGAATTGCCTTATGTGCTTTGGGCTGATAGGACAACTCCCAAGAATGCTACTGGTCAAACACCCTTCTCTTTGGTATTTGGGGCAGAATCAGTGATCCCAACAGAAATGGTGGTTCCAACTGCTAGAACAAGTACCCGTGATCCTGAGGAGAATGATGCAAACCTGGCTCAAGACTTGGATACTATTGAAGAAATCAGGGATCTGGCTAGGATAAGGATGGCTAGCTACCAACAAAGAATGGCTGGTGCTTACAACAAAAATGTCAGGATAAGGAAATTCCAACTTGGGGATATGGTATTGAGAAAAGCATTCCAAAATACCACCAATCCTGCTGATGGGAAATTGGCACCAAAATTGGAAGGCCCTTATTTGATCGAAGCCGAAGCTGGAAAGGGGGCATATAGATTGCTTACCATGGAAGGTAATCCGTTACCAAGAGCCTGGAATGCTGTCCACTTGAAAAAATATTTCATGTAAGCAGGATCCTTCTGGCATGAGTGATCCTTACATTGGAAGTATCCTTCAAGGATCCCTGAAGCATCAATGATCCTTACTATGGTAATGTCCTAAGCTTGAACTCTTATTTACATATCTTCTTATTTAAGGATAAGGATCATGTATCCTTCATCCTTCTCTCACGAGATTTTGAGTTCTGATAAGTTCAGGTATCCTTAGCATAATGTTGACAATCTTCAGAAGCAACTCAGATCCTTGGGCTTGTCCCCAGTTATCCTTGGGCTTGTCCCCAGTTTTCGCTTGTAGCGCACGATGATCCTGGTATAGTTCACGTCTTTGGGACCAGTACTCGCTTTAGGGGCTGATAACCTCATCGCACTGGCTATACCTAGGATCCTACGTATAATGGTAGACGTACCATACATCCGTTCCTAAGGTTTCTAACGTTTTCACGTTAGCTAAGGTTTTGGCATTTTCATGCCACTAAGTTTGGATAGTCGCCAGTGAGGGCCATACTCCAGTTTACGTACGATCCTTGGGCTTGTCCCCAGTTATCCTTCGGGCTTGCCCCCAGTTATCCTTCGGGCTTGTCCCCAGTTATCCTTCGGGCTTGTCCCCAGTGATCCTTTGGGCATGTCCCCAGTTACTAACTTATCTTTTATATTGGCTTAGTCCCAAGTTATGTTCTATTTTTCAGGTTTTCGAAGTTAAACAATTAAGGATCCTTAATCCTTATTATCCATTAAAGTTTCATTTATGGTTATCCTGATTAAAGGTTAGGATCCTAACTTGGATTCTCAGGTATGATCCTTAATTATTTTCAATTTCATTCATTATTTATTTGAATAACCCTTAGACTTTGACAACTGAACCTATGGTCCTTAAAATAAACTACTTTGAAAATTTTCGATTATAGGATATTTGATCCAAGATCATATCCTAAATTTCTTAAACATAATTTGCTTAACTTTTCTTACTCATACAAACATGTATCAAAACAATTGGAAATTAAAAGGATAACAATACGAGATAAGCCAAAAAGATTAGAGTTATTTTATTAACAAAGGTTTAAAACCCTTCAAAGTTGTCAAAATTGCCAACCCACGTTTCTACCAGCAAAACGTGGCCCGTCCACATGGGTTGGCAAAGGGTGTCCATTGTTTGTGCGGTCATAGCATGCAGGAAATTAAAAGGCGGCAGGATCACAATGGCTTCATCCCCCAAACAGAGGATCCCTCCACCATTTGTAATCCTACCTATTGTTCACAGGATCCTGGATCCTCAACCCTAAACTATTGTTCAAATACAGACCATAATTGTTTTAAACATCACAACCACCAAACAAAAAAAAATTGGGCTCCGGCTATGTCTAGAAGTTTCCTTCATCGCCCAATCCTGCAGCTCAATCCTTCGCTGCACCATCACCACCAGCTCTACTTGCCTCACCAGCATGATCCTTGCCAGCCTCTCCACCCTCAAGCATCGGGATCTCCTCAGCCTCTTCATCATCCTCAAGCTCTGCTAGCCTCGCCTTCCAACCCTCTACATCCCATGTGCTTTTGTCAAAGGCAGGATCCTGAGCCTCCATAGCCATCTGCAGCTGGATCTTATACATGGTTATTGCAGCAGAGACCTTGGCATCCTGGGTGATCTCATGCTTCTCATAATCAAAATTGATCAGCATCCTGGCAGCTTTATCCTTGGTGGCCTGGAGCTCCTTCTCAAGATCAGCTATCTTAAGATCCTTCAGCACACCCATCTGTTGGAGGTCAGCAATTTGGCGGTCTTGATCCTCGACGTGGCCAACATAAGTCTCTATCTCAGCAAACTTCTGCAAGGAAAACAAGGCATAACGTCAGAAACAAGTGATCCTCAAAATTGTCAGGATAATAAACAGGGGCAGTGATCCTTACCTCGTTGAAGTAGTCCAGAAACTGTTGGCGGAGCAGGGGCAGACCTTGTAAATCCTCAGAGGCCTTTCTCTTCTTTCCTTTACCCCTAATAGGTGCTTTAGGGGCTGAAGCAGTTGGGCTAGCAGCAGGAGTCTTCTTCTTTGCGGATTTGACATTGGTAAGATCATCGATGCCGAACTTTGAAGCAGACTTAGAGGATTTTCCAGCACCTACACAACCAAAATAAGATAAGTATTCTAATTAAACTTGAAAATCCTACACAGAATTACTTTTTAAATGAGGATACTTACTTGACATTGTGACC
The DNA here is from genome assembly GCF_002127325.2 of Helianthus annuus. Classification (NCBI taxonomy): domain Eukaryota; kingdom Viridiplantae; phylum Streptophyta; class Magnoliopsida; order Asterales; family Asteraceae; genus Helianthus; species Helianthus annuus. The sequence continues at coordinate 36,018,397 of NC_035449.2, read as the reverse complement.
GAGGCAGAGGATACTTCTTGAAAATCCTGGGTGGCAACCTGGAAAGTTCTTGTCTCCGGATCAAGCTTCTTAAAGGCCAAGAGTCTCTCCTTTGCAGCAAGAGTCAACCTAAGATGAGCAACGGATATAGCTGCACAATAAACAAGAAAATGTTAGTGATCCTTATCCTAAGGAACAAGTTCTATGATGATCCTTCCAGGATCCTCTATCCTACCATGGGTAGCCCACTCCATGGGCAGATCCTTCCCATTAGGGATGGAATCTCTCCTAACAAAAAAGAATCGTCGCTTCCAGTTCGTGTCATTTTTGGTCACTTTGAAAACAGGGTGATCCTCTCCAGCTTTTCGCTTGAACAAATATCAGTGGGATCCAAAAGTTGTGAGATTATACATCTCACCCAACTCCGCCATACCGAGGTCAATACCCTCTTGCTCAATGATCCTTTCAAGGGTGTATAACACCCTCCAGATCATCGGCATAGCCTGGATATAGCAGATGCCGGTAAGGGAGAAAAAAGATTGGGTGAATTGAGGAAAAGGATACGAATATCCTATCAAGAAAGGGGTGACCGGGAAAGCTACCCAAGTCTCAGAGATGAAATCACTCAAAGTGGTAGGACTAAAAGACTTGAAAAGGGTTTCCGCCGGGAAACAACGACGGATTTTATCGATTTGAGGGTCGGTGAAGCAACAACTCTCGGAGGGGGAATCTTTGATGATCCCTTGACCCATTAAGGGGCTGTTCTTCTTAGGATCCTTGCAGGGGGAGTTCCGGAGCAACATCTTTTATATAAGAACAGAAGAAGAAGAAGAAAAACAGAGCAAGAGAGAAGAAGATGAAAAGGAGAATACCTGGTTGATCTTCTGAATACGGTTATAAAGGGAGTTACTTTGAATTTAAATGCATTCGATCCTATCCCTATTTCTATTTATAATCATGATTATGCAGGGCTGTCACCTCCATGACGTCAGACCATAACGGATAGTTCCACCTTAACGGCTATATATCCGTTGAGTTAGTTAGAGATAAGATTCAGCAAAATATAACTCATTTATATTACATAAATACTCCTTATATTTTGGGGGCAATTGTTAGGGCTGGATTTTTATGACCTATGATCCTTACATATGATCCTAACATGCGATCCTAACAAGTGATCCTTGTTTCTTTGGCAGATAGTGATCCTCAGACGAGCTCCAGGATCAGGATCACGGATCATTCCAAGGATCCTCATACTAACGACTGTGCTCTTTGGACTTAATATTATCTTGCAGGAATTACGAGTTGGATCCGGTCTTAGCAACGTAAACAAGGAATCTGTCACGATAATCTCGCACATGCATAATCAAAGATGGACGTTATCGCAAATATGGAAACTCAGCACAATTCAAGGGCGATTATTTAGGCTAAATTTACTTCTATTTCTAAAGGGGTAACGAGCTAGTAGTTAGGTGATTTGCCTAAAATAGAACCACACACACTTGTATAAATGGCACTCTTGAACATTCGGAAGAGACGACACACTTCTCACACGCCTTAGCATACGATACTATAGTGATCCTTGTACCTAGCTCGTTACCATCCGAAGTTGTAACCATTATTTGTTATATTAAAGTTTGGTGATCGGTAGTTTCCATCACCCGAGGTTTTTTATGCCGGAGATCATTCGTTGATCAAGGGCTTTTTCCTCGTATAAATCCTTGTGTCACTTGTGCATTTTACATTTGAGTGATCCTTCACTTTGTTCATCATACCAAGCATCATTCCCCGTTTACATAAAGTTTGGTTGCATTATCTTTAAGTGATTTTTGACCAAAACACTAACCATGGCCTTATGCAGGATACAGGTATCAATCATGCTATGGCTAGGGAATTGCAAAAGCTGAAGGATATGATATCAAGTGTTCCAGGAGTAGTCAAGCCTATCCCGGAGATTGCAGATGGGAGCCATAAGATATCTCGTTTTGCACCACCCATCTGTGATGCTGAGATACCCAAAAGGTTCCATGTGCCAACAATGAAGTTATATGATGGCTCAACGGATCCTGAAGAGCACATAGAACAATACAGGGAAAGGATGGAGATCAATCCCATCCCAGAAAGGTTAAAGGAAGCATGTCTGTGCAAGGGATTTGGATCCACCCTTACTGGATCGGCTCTCAAATGGCTGCTAAGTCTTCCCCCTTATTCTATTACCTCGTTTGCTAATCTAGTTAACCTGTTTAATAACCAGTTTTCTTGTAGTAGAAAATTTGAGCGTTTAACTAGTGACCTATATAGGATAACCCAAGGTCATAATGAATCTTTAAGAGACTATATCACTAAGTTTAGTAAAGAATTCTTGGATATTCCTAACCTGGATATAGCAACGGCTGTAGAAGCCTTTAAAATGGGATTGCTTAGGGATTCATTATTCTATGATGATCTTGTTATGACACCTTGCAGAAACCTAGATGAGGTAAGAATCCGGGCACTTAGGTTCATCTGGCTAGAGGATGACAAGAGGAACCAGGAGAGGTTAGTAGGATCCTCAAAGCAAGAGAAGCAAGGATCCTCATTCAAGAACAACAGGTCCAGATCCTACTACAAATCTGATAACCAGAATATGCATGCTGTAGAGCAGGAAGAGGATGATGAGGATTATCCTCCAATTTCTGAATACTGTTTCTCTGTTGATAACAATGAACTAATTCTTGCGATGCAGAATCTAGGTGATAAAGCCTGGTGGCCGAGAAAAAAATGACAAACCAGCTGCAACTAAAGATAAATCAAAATGGTGTGCATACCACGAAGATTTTGGGCATCTCACAGAAGAATGCATCGCATTGAGAAAAAGAAATTGGATACTTGTTGAGCAAGGGGCACTTGAAAGAATTATTGGGGAGAAAGAAGTCAAGAACTCAGGATCCTGAAAGGATCCCAGAGAAAGCTCCAGCCCCTCCAGCAGATGCACAAGTTATAAACTTTGTATCTGGAGGATCAGACATTTTTGGAACATCCTTTTCTGCAGCTAAAAGACATGCAACGGAAACCAAGATGGATAATGGAGATAGACCCATTCGAACATCCAGTGTCACCAAAGGAAAAATTATAACTTTTGATGAGGATGATCGTGTTGACATTCAGGATCCTCATCACGATGGTTTGGTTATTACTCTTTTTATTTCTAACCATTTTGTTCGCAGGATCCTTATAGACGGAGGAAGCTCTGTGAATATCATCCAGCTTGATGTTCTTAAGAAGATGAATATTCCCGAATCCGATATCATAACAAGATCCTCCGTGCTCGTGGGATTCAGTGGCGAGACTAAGAATACTCTGGGGGACATTAAACTCCCAATCTATATTGAAGGGCTACATTCATACCAAAAATGTTGTGTTATGGATTGTTTATCTTGTTGTAACGTTATCCTTGGCAGACCTTTGATACACTACATGAAGGCAGTCCCATCTACTTATCATCAATGTGTGAAGCTCCCTAGCCCATGGGGGATAGTGAAAATTGATAGTGATCAACAGGAGGCTAAGAACTGCTACACTTCATCAATGAAACCAGCCTCAAAGTCAAGGGAGCAATAGCAATCAAAGCATCCTCCGAGAGATGTCTTGGAGGCAAGAGAGCAGGATGTAGTAGAAATCCTTATGGATCCTGATGATCCTGAATCTAAAATTTACATAGGATCAGGGATCCTTGGCAAAATGAAAGAAGACCTAATATCCTTCCTCAAAAGGAGAAAGACTACCTTTGCATGGAAACAAGAAGATATGACAGGTATATCTAAAGATATAATCACTCACAAACTTGGCATTGACAGGTCGTTCAAACCAATCCATCAAAAGAGGAGAAAGTTTGCACCAGAAAGAAATGCCATTATCCAGGAAGAGGTAGAAAAGTTGCTCCGAGCAGGTATGATTAGGGAGGTCAAGTATCCAAGATGGTTAGCCAATGTGGTTGTAGTTCAAAAGAAAAACGGAAAGTGAAGGGTATGTGTCGATTTTACCGATTTAAATAAGGAATGTCCCAAGGATCCTTTCCCATTACCCCACATTGACTCCATGGTGGATGCAACCGCGGGTCATGAACTGTTAACTTTTATGGATGCTTCATCTGGATTTCAGCAAATTCAGATGGAACCATCTGATCAAGAGGATACAGCTTTTATGACTCCAAATGGTATATACTGTTATATTGCTATGCCGTTTGGACTAAGAAATGCAGGAGCAACTTATCAAAGGCTAGTAAATATGATGTTCAAGGATCAGATTGGACACACTATGGAAGTTTATATAGACGACATGGTGTGACATCTGTGCTTGTAATCATTGTAAACAGTTCAGTTATCAATAAAATAAAGTTATTTGATCCCTATGTTTGTTTGTTTATGTTTGATGTTTTTCATGTTTTGACTTTTATTCGATTTCAAACTCTATATCGCTTTCTGGAGAATTATACGCAAACTGGTGCGAAAACGTAGTCAGTTAAAAGCGACAAATACTCCGGAACATCAATTTATGCTTAACATACCTTAAATAACCTTTACATAACTTAGAAATAAGTTTTGAAGGCTTTGGTATGGCAAAATCCAGTTAATTCGCTTACAGGGACTAAAATTGACAAACTGCGAAAAGTATGCCGATTTGAACTGTAACGAACATTCCGGAACATGATCATAAGTTAAACACACCTTAAATATCCTTTACATAGCTTAGAAATAGGCTTTGAGGGGTTCGGTGTGCTAAAATAAACTTTATGCTCATTCAGGGACTAAAAGCGTCAAAAAGTGCATAAGTTTGCATTTTCGCGCATAACTTACATTCTGAATACTTCCGGACATCCAAAAATTTATGTAATCATCAAAATATTTTGTTTTGGTGATTGGCTTGTCAAAAATCCATTCGTCGCGCAATTTGGACCGTTTTTGCATCCGTTACGACTTCCGTCGTAATTAACCGAACAACGCAATCGTACGGCCAAACGAACCGACATCCGGCATATTTTTGAGCATGTTTTATGTCCCCTATATTTTAACATCCTTGTAGAGCTCAAAAATGGGTTTGACGGGTGTTAGAAGTGCCAAAACACGACCATACGCGCACAGGGACCAAAACTGCCAAAACTGAAACATTGCTGGTCTGCAGGGTCCTTACGGACCGTATGGACCTGCTTACGGTCCGTAAAGCCTCCCCAGATCAGCAGAATGTGCTTTCCAGCCATTTCCAGCTGTTACACACCTTTACCCATGGTTTCTTGCATCTTGTGGGCTGGTTTTGGATGTCCCATGGTTTTCTAAAACAATGGGCACACATGGAGGGTGGAGATCGAAGCTCGGATTTCAAGAAACGATCCTAACGGTTCTACGAAATCTATAAATACCCCCCACCCCATTCACTCAAACCCACTTGATTTTTCTGAGATTTCTCTAAGTTGAAGTGTAACCACTTCATACCTGAGAATACTTGGAAAGATCAATCTTGCGGGGACCTTCTGTAAGTTTGCTTTCGCGTTTTTCGTTCATTTTAGCGTTAAAGTCAAGCTGTGTTTGACTTTCTGCATTGACCAGTTTATGGTCAACGCAAAGTTCGTTTGAACTTCATAACGTGAGCGTAATCACGATGGTTATAGTCCCTAGTGACTATACCTACTGATTACCACGTTATCTAGGCTTAGTGACGAGTCGTAGTTTCGGCCAAAATGCGTTTTCTCGCGTATTTTGTAACCAAACTACTCTAGGGTATTAAAACCGTTTGTTTTAATACCAAACCTGTTTTCTAACTTTACTAAACATGTTCTAGCATGTTTAGCTCGTCGCTTTTAGATTTGTGCTTGTTTGGGGTCGTAAAGGTAAGTGATCTAATCAATCGCTTATGCTTACGAACCCGACCCATTTGGTCAATCTTTAGGATCCAACCAAACACTTTAGGTGACCATAGTTGTATAGGGAATAACCTTCCGAGGGTATACCTTATGGTCACATCGTTTAACTAGTTGTATGATAGGTAATGTATGTGCCTTAGGTAAATTACCAAAATACCCTTTTTACGCCAAAATTCATTTTAAGCCAATGTAACATAATTTTTGGTATCTAAACTGATTTAACAACAATATTAAACATGTTAAGGCATATCTTGTTTATCATAGGGCTAGTTAGGCATTCCAAATGCGTTTTACGCAAACGACGCGTTAAAGTGGCATAAGCTACCTAAGCGGGTCGTAACGGGTCAAGAGCACTTAGGATAGGTTTCGTTTTAGTACGTAGGCTTTGTTAGACCATATTACATAAGTTCCCACACTTATTTGGTTTACGAAACCTCGTACTACCCGATCCTCCGATAGGTCCGTTTATTAATGTAGATACCTGTATAGGTGTCGTTTGATTCCGTGATCTTCTAGCATTGCTTGGTGGTTATCCTACGACTTCTAAGCAATCTCAAGTGAGTACATAGACCCCTCTTTTACTGTTTTCTAAACATTTTGGGGTGAAACACATGTGCCTACTTGTTACTTTCATGCTTTCATGTTTTCGCATTATATACTAGCTATGTTCATTAGTACATTGTTTTACATGACATTTTCATGCTATGTATGTTCATCATACTTAGTACACTCGTTTTACATGACATTTTCATGCTATGTATGTTCATCATACTTAGTACATTTGTTTTACATGATATTTCACGCTATGTGTGTACATTTGATTACATACTTAGTGCATTGTTTTCACATGTTTATATTTTGGGTATGACATTTGGTTTGTTTAAGTGGGACAATATACATTCATTAACTTTGATCACGCCGCTCGTTAGTAGGTAGTGGTACCATAGGAATTGACAACTCCCGTTCCTGACATCCTGGGTATGTTTGGATGAAAGGAATGACCGAATTCGATTTAAACATAAAAACCGATAGACCTTTAATTTGTTTAAAGGTTTATCACCACAGTCACAAGGCTTGGATGTATGCATTTTCACAATACCGCATAACTGTTTGTATTCAGTATAACATGCATCTCCACAAAACATAACGTTGATTTAAACTGAGTTTTACTTCAATACTTTGTTTTGTGCATTTTCACCTATGGTTTAGTTGATACATATTTCACTTACCATACATGACATTTTGTTTACACATGACATGATTGACATTGACATAGACATTTTGACATCATTACACACATTACATTAGACATGGTTTTTCGTATAAACATTTTGACATTTGGTTTAACATAAACATGTTTACATTGGTGGTTTGTTTGGGTAAGTGGTTTAAGTAACGAGGCGTGTGTAATATGATACCAACATGGTGGATACGCCGCTGGTACTTCCTATATATAAGTGTTTGTATGATATTACGCATCGCAGCGTTGTTTAAATCATTTCAGTTTAGCTATATAACATATTTTTCACAATACATTGCTTTACAAACAACTTGTTTTATACAACTTATTTTACTTGGTTATTCATTTAACCATACATTATTCTTTCATAAATACATATCTACCATCGTTTTTCAAATGATTTTCAAACAATACAATCAACAAGGTTCATGACTACATTTCATTAAACATTTTTCTAAAACCTAAGTTATGGATCCTATTTTCACAAAACCTATGTATCTCACAGGCATTTTTATGCTGACGTACCTATTTTCACATGTGTTTCAGGAGCAAATGCATAGGATGATCGTGATACACTAGGGTGGACTTGGGCCTTAGTGACGATAAAATGGATCTAGACTAGTTAAAACTTGTTATGTACTTTGTTTCTTTTTATTTTAAGACAATGTAACATGTTGGTTCTTGTTTCAAAACAATGTATTCCACCCTTGGGTGATGAATAAAATATTATTTAAATTACCTTGGTTGTGGAACAATAATTCTGTTACAACACCTCCCCGACGTTTCCGCCACGATTTGATGTTTTACGTGGTCGGGGTGTGACAGAAGAGTTGGTATCAGAGCCAATGGTTATAGGGAATTAGGTTATTAGTAATGCTTTGACCTAGACTATAACCTTTCTGGGACCCCAACACAAGTTGTCTTGTGTTTAGATCTTAAAACATGCATTTCACCTATCCTTAGGTGATCACCAAAACAAGAACCCAGTTTTCTAAAAACGATTTTTGAAAAACAATCTTCTGTTTTCAGATGATTTCTTATATGGTTTTGAACCCTTTTTGGTTTTTCAATTTGATTTTGAAACTTTATCATTTGTTTTTAAATGATTCTTTTGGCCTTGTGCCTTCCAAGTTTTCAAAATCTCGTCAAAGTTTTGGGTTCTAAATAGTGTGAACACGTGCAAACTGGAAGGGTGAATGCCTGTACCCTGGGTTTTCTGTCTAAGGCTAGAGTGTTCGTACAAATCCACATAATCGGACCAGTCACTCTTACCTGGGAACTCCTGGGGTGAGTGTTCACTTATAGGCGAGCATGTCTTCGCTAAGCATTATTTATGAGCCCATTTACTTTGATTAGTCACTGTGTGTCGTTTGTTTGCTTTGTGATACGGACAAATGACCACCATCCTTGCTTTGTTGATTTTGTTTTGTCTCGTTCTTTTCATCTAATCATCTCACTCGTTTCCTCTCATGTTTTCCTCTTTTTAGCATGCCTCCTCGACGCGAAAATCAGCTACCCAATGCCGAACTGGCAGAAATCATCGCACAGCATATGGCTGCTGCGTTCCCGAATCTTATTGCTCAGTTTAACCAAGCCAACATCAATCAGAACGCTCCTTGTAACTTCAAGAGCTTCAATTCGGCTAAACCACTCAAGTTCAGTGGTACTGAGGGGGCAACTGGGCTCCTTCAATGGTTTGAGAGCATTGAGAATACTTTCCGTCATGTTCAGTGTCCTGATAATCACAAAGTTGAGTTTGCTTCAAGTGTTTTTCAGAAGAGGGCGTTAACATGGTGGAACGGGGTTATGAGAGATCGAGGTGCTGAAGTCGCTTTGGCGCAAACATGGGCTGAATTGAGGACTCTCATGATGAGTGAGTTTTGTCCTCGTCATGAGCTACGAAAGTTGGAAAGGGAGTTTGACGATCTGAAACAGGTTAGTGGTGAGCACCGGGCGTATACTGATAGATATGAAGAGTTGAGTTTGTTATGCCCAACAATGGTCACCCCACTTGACAAGGCTATCGAAAGATACATCGATGGTCTACCTGACTCTGTGCAAGACATCGTTACTGGTAGTAAACCTACCACTGTTCGTCAGGCAATCGAACTATCTGCAACGTTGACAGAATCGCAGATCAGAAAGGGTAAATTGCATAGGAAGGGTGACAAGGGCAAGAATCAGGCGTCTGACAAAGGGGATAGCAAGAAAGGTAAGAAAGGGAAGGATTCTGGCTCATCAAAGGGCTCCAGGAAGCGAAAGGCTTCCCAAAATTTTGCCATCACTGCCCAACAGAACCAAGCGGCTCCCAATCAGCCAGCGCAGCCTCCCGCAAAGAAGCGGTATGAAGGGAATGCACCTTTGTGCAATAGGTGCAATAGTCATCATCAACAGCAACTCCCGTGTCGTTTCTGTACCAACTGTGGAAAATCGGGTCATCTTGCAGAGGTTTGTCGTTCTGCTAGAAATCCAGCCCAACAGGGAGCTCAACTACCTGTTCAACAGCAAGCACAAGCTATACGACCTCACTATCCTCCTGGCTCGTGCTTTAATTGCGGAGACCTGACCCATTATCGAAACCAGTGTCCAAGGCTGGTTAACGCAAATCCAGTTCAGGCTCAGGCTCGTGGACGAACTTTTAATATGAATGTTGTTGAGGCGCAAGCAGACAACGAGGTGGTGAACGGTACGTTCTTAGTTAATAATCAACCTGCGTCTGTTCTTTTTGATTCAGGGGCCGATAAGAGTTTTGTGTCGTTATCTTTTGAGCCCTTGCTTCGCGTGTCTAGAACGAAACTAGGTAAGCCTTTGACTGTTGAAGTTGCGAGTGGTGAACCCATTATCCTTGATTCTGTTCTTCGCAACTGCCAGTTGAACCTTGACAACCACCTTTTTCCTATTGACCTCACGCCTATGCAACTTGGAATCTTCGACATTATTGTGGGTATGGATTGGTTAGCCAAGCATCGCGCAGAGGTAGTTTGTTTTGAGAAGATCGTTCGTGTGCCGCTTTCGTCAGATGAGATTTTACAGGTTCGTGGTGAAAAACCTGCTAGTAGCCTCAAGCTTATGTCTTGTTTTCAAGCTCGGAAGTATCTGCGAAAGAACTATGTGGCCTTCCTGGCACATGTTACGGCAGATAAAGACCAAGGTAAGTCTATTCAAAATATCCCTGTTGTTCGGGATTATCCGGAACTATTTCCTGAAGAGTTACCTGGTCTACCCCCAGCACGCCAAGTCGAGTTCCGTATTGATCTTGTGTAGGATCGTTTGTCGACCTGTTTGAGTCGTTCAGAGTAGTTCGTGTCCGAATTAAGAGGCGGAAACTAATAATTCGGTGCAATTGAAGCTGTATTCACTTTAATATTGCTGTTGTATTGATATCTTGAAAGATTACACGATCAGACAGCACTTCGGCAGAGTACCGGAACAATACACCGTTATCTATCTAATGTGGATCGCTCTACAGACCTATATATAGAGGTTCTGGTCCGCTCATACGACATGCCGTATGAGCGATCCTACACAATGACACATAAGCGATCCAGCACATGTCCACATAGGCGATCCTAACCCAACTATGACACAAAAGCGACCCTAGATTTGTACATATAAGCGATCCCTGTTCAAACAATCTAATCTAGGATTCCGTGTCATGTTTGATCTCCTAAATCTTCAAGACTTGATGGAAGACGTAGTCAGCAGACGTAGGTGCACTAACAAACTCCCCCTCGGATGTTGACGGAGTCTTCATAACTGTCTTCATAGATCATTCCAGTCTGCATTCGCACATGTCTATCTACAATCCTCATCAGTCAATAATCTGTCTCTGAAATATCTGTCGTTCCACGAATCCTCGTTCTCTATCTTCATCATCATCAAACTCTTCTCTCTTGAATGTTGACTTGGTGTCTTCAGACTCCCCCTCTCACACAGCTGGGATCGTAGTCTGGAATTCAATCTTTCACTGTTTCTGAGATCGTAAACAGGCTCTCATCAGGTTCAAGATCGATACCTGGCTCCATTCTCTCTCAGGATCAATACCTTGCTCAAGTCCTGCACAATCTCTACCCAACCGTAAGTTTCTACAAAGATAAAAACTTTTCAACAATTTAGAAACTATGTTGAACCAATACAGTAATAATTTTGCATTCAAGAATATTACTGGTTCTTATCAAAACAATTTTACCATCTACACACAAACACTCCCCAAACCAGTTCTTCAAGTTTAGCACTTTGAATTTTGAAAATCAGTATCTCAACACCAGTTGTCGAAAATCTTTTTGATTTTTCAAAATTTATGCTAAAACATACTGAAAATCTTTTTGGATTTTTGAATAAAAGTAAATGCAGAAATGAAATATTTACAAACAATATTTTTGTGAGTTTGTGCAAGAGGATCATATCAGTTATAAAACATATCACAAACACCGTTAAACTTGATTACATGTTAAGTTCTAAACAATTTACCTAGATTGTCAGTATGTTTGTCCACTTAAATTTTCACACAGATTTCAATTGATTCGAGATACGATATTAATGTTTTAAAGACTTAAACTTAATTGTGTATCACTCCACTTGAATATACTCCCGTATCCATATCCCAAATATTCAGCCTTACAGGTGAGTATACCACAGATGATATCTGTAAAGGGGTAAATGCGAAACCGTGAGAGCTCAGGTCAGAACTTCCGTTCAGCAGAGAGATGACGGCTCGACTTTTGGTGGGTCCCCTTTAGAGGATCTTTTGTTACAACAGCAAAGATTACCAATTTTATTGTTTAATCAGTTTGCTGAGGGCGGCGCTTATGTTTCAAAGCTTTTTGCAGAAAGTATTATTCGGGGACTAGGTCAGTATTTCCATACAGCAGAAGTCCTGGAATAATACCCCAGATATCACTGAGCATAAAGACCTAGTATCTCAGAATACGGGACCTTTCAAACAAGATTTCGGGGGTTACCCATATATCCAAGAATAGTTACCCACGAATCAAGCAAGTTAAATTTAGGTTTATATCTCGTTTCAATTTACTAAACGTGCGAAAATCTACTGACACATCCGCAGTAAGATTGTTTATCACATTTTGACTTTCCAATTCTTTAGCGTGCTGTGATAGTTCACTGACGTACTATTATTTCCTCTTTTTCGCAACAAAACTCATTTTTCAATTTTATCATGTTTTTGTCTTTTTCAAATTTTCTGATGTTTTTGGATTTTCTAAAAATTCTTACTCCCCCTAAAATTCAAATACATCTAAAGAAAATTGAAAACAAACTGTACAAAACATGACAACTGATATCGAAACACTTCAATTCTCCATCCGTTTGGCATAAACAATCAGAACCCCCCCTCACAACAAACTATTTTCCCATAATGATTTCAAAACACTTAAGTTTGTTTTAATCAGAATGGTTTTTCCGGAAAATAAGTTTGATTGCTTTTATCTTTTGTAAAAATGGGGCAAAATCATCACATTGTTTACCAATTTCATAAATGATAGTTAACTCAAGTTCAATTTAATGACCTTGGTTTAACCACTTGTAAGATCAACTGGTTCTCATTCTGACCCAATTATAATAATCACAAAACATACAATCACTTGTAAGTTTAGCAATTCAAGCTCTTCAAACCTGTTTTTCAACCAATTACCACCTTTTGGTTGAATTCTCAAGGTGCCGATTCCTACTCCTCGCTCACAAACCTGGGAGTTCCGGCAAGTCCTGCAGCTTCACAAACAGATTTAGAAAGATGCCGATTCATGATCCACAATACCATCTTGGGATCTCCGGCAAGTCAAGTTTTCATTCTTGAAAAAATATATCCACCCAAGCCTGACCTTCCTTGGGTGTAATCTCATCATTTTCATCTTTCCTTTCAACCGACTTGTAAACCCATCCTTTGGAAGCATAAAAATCCTGAATGCTTTGGGCCTTACCACTGACCATTTTTCCAAAGATGCGTTTTACATTTCCATTGAAAGTTTTTTCAACATCAATTTTCTTCTTGTCAGAATAAAACTGATTTGAAATTTCAACTTTTCCAATTTTAGATTTGTAATTTTTAGCACTTAGTGGCGGAAAATTCACATCGTCCACTTTCTGAACTTTCTTTTCAATCTTTTTCTCAACACGTGGCTCCTCTGATTTTATGGAATCAGATTCATCACCAGACTTGTTACCTGAACCTTTTACAACCCATTTCTGATTTGTAGCATTGTCTATTCTTTTGGAAGCACTCTTTGAACATTCTCCTTTTTCATAAGTTGAATTCTTAAAGCTTGTAAACTTCCGGGTTGACAGTTCAGTCTTCTCAACCATTTTTTCTTTCATTTTTCTTGAGACTTCTTGTTTTGGTCGAAATGTCTTTGGACAATCTTTCGCAACATGACCCACAGCTTTACACTGAAAACAATATCTTTTTTCAACCTTCTTTGGATCCTTCTTCTTCATATCCTCTTGCTTCTTAGCAAGGAATTCTTGATTTGTCTGATTTCTGAATGATTTCTCTTTTTCAGCTTCTGTAGTTTTTCCTGCAACAAACATTGTTTTTGGTTTATAAACTTTTTCATTTTTATAGTTTTTCTGTGGAGCAAAACCAAGACCTTTCTTTTTGTAATTACGATCATGGTTTGGTTTCTTTTGGAAACTATAACCACAATTGTAACCCATTTTCTTGTTAATTCTCTGTTGATCTCTTGAAGTGTATTGTTTAGGTTTTCCATTAAGATTGAAATCTTTTATTTCAGAAAGATTAATTTCTGTGATTTTGAAAACCTTGTGAATCATTTCAAATCTGACACTTCTTATTGGAAAACTTTCATCTGAATATAATTTGTCAGAACCTTTCAAAGTATATGCTACTTTGACTGATTCATCATTCAAATTAGATTTCGAAAGTAAAAACTCTTTATCATAAACCCGTTTGTCCTTTTTGACTGTTGGCTTTGACGCACTGGATTCAGATTTTGACTCGGGTTTGGACTTCGGTTTTGATTCCTCATTGTCATCTGTGTCTAACACCTGATCGACCATACTTTTTATCAACTTTGACTCATGATCAGTATCTGATGACGTGTATGTGACATCAATACTTTCTGGCAAGTTATCCGACGACCCAGACTCCCATTTTAAATTGATCGCTTTATTGACTCTTTCTGAATTTGGATTTCGAGGTGAATATCCATTTTCGACCGGGGGCGGACATCTGTTATAAGATACACTCGGTTTCTTACCAGAAGTCTTCAATTTTTCTTCATCTTTTGTCATGGATTTTTCTTCTTCAAATATCTTCACTTCTTCAAAAGTCTTCAAATCTTTCACAACTGGATAAATCCTGTCAACAACAAAAGTAGAACATGAGTAACTGTCTAATAATTTCTTAACTTTCTCAGTTTCTATCTTTTGTGTTGCTAACTCAAGCTCGAGATCTGCACATTTCTTTATGTTATAGTTTGCCGTATCAAGCTGTCTCAGATAAGCTATCTTCAAAGTATTCATAGCTTCAGCTTGTTCACCATCAGAATCTGTATATTTGTTGATTTCTCTGTTCATAGTATCATACGATTCTTTCAACTTGTGAATATTGTGCAACAGCTCATTGTTCTGCTTAATCAGCGAATCATAGTTCATGCACTTTTCTTGGACCATGACCGATTCAGCATCCACTTTAATCTCAAATTCAGGAACCTCTTTGGCTGTCCTGCTTGAATTTAAAAAGTGAGCTCTTCTCAATTTCTCAGCTTTTGCTTCTTCCTTCAATCTCTCTTCCTCTTCAGCCTCCTCTATGATCTTTCTTCGTCTTTCTTCAGCAGCTTCCATGACTTTTCTGCATCTTTCTGCACATTTCAAATCATACGCATTAGCAAAGAAAGCATGAGAAGGATTTTTAGACATCTCTTTGGCCATAAGATTTTGATCTGGACAAAAATCATCCCAGGTAAAACCTTCAGCCATTTTTTCATCATCTTGTTCAGCTAGACACACTTTGCTATCTTTTGGAAGATACTTTTCCCAGGTAAAATTATCATATTTTCCCTGACTAACAACACATGCTCTTTTATCAGCCACATCTCTCCCATGAGCCGTTTGTGCCTGATGCTGCTGTGCTGGTTGAGTGATTTGATGATAAATGGCCTTCTTGTGATAATCATTGTTTCCGAAAGGATTCTGGGCACCGGTAGCTTCACGGTTTTTGCATTCCCTCTTGAAATGCCCCTTCTCCCTGCAACGAAAACATGTAACTTTAGATTTATCAAAACCTAAAGTTGAAACATTTGCATCACGAAAATCATCACGGCCAGTAATTTGTTTGAACTTTTCAGCGCGTCTCATCACACTTGCCATACACCATTTTATATCCATCAATTCCATTTCTTCAGCATCAATTTGATCGTAATCCTCTTTCGTGAGTATTGGATTTCCGATCTTTCCTGCAACAAAACAACTATAAGACTCTAAAATCATCCCTAACAAAGACATTTGATTTTTTGCAATATCTTCAGTGTAGTCTTGATCATTCTCAAGGCTTAACACAATGTTACACTGAAGTTTTCTACCATTCTTTGTTACAGAGATGTTAGGATCAAAAGATGAAAATCTTGTGCTGTTGCTTGATCCCTGAGATGTCTTCTTTTTAGTAGAATCTTTAACACTGTAAGCAGTTTCGATCTTAGGAGAGAACTTTGTTGAATCAGTAGCACCATGCTTGTAGTACAGACTGATATCCTGCTCTCCATCGTAGTTCTTCATCCTAGCGATCTTTCTCTGCTCCATCTCTTGAGCTTCCAAATGCTTGATAAAATCTCCCAAAGTCATAGCTCTGTAATCTTTTCTGTTAGATCTTAGCATCATCAGAAATGTTCCCCATGTTTCGTGTGGAAGTGCATCTGCAAGTTTTTCAATTAACTCATCAGTATCTTTCTTAATACCTAACTTTGTCATATTTCTCACCAAGTTACAATATCTATCAATAATCTGCTTGGTGTTTTCAGATTTTAAACCACGAAACAAATCGAATTCTTTCTTCATGAGAGACATTTTGTTCTTTAACATATCATCACTTCCCGTAAACTTTGCTTCCAACTCTGTCCAAATAGAATATGCAGTTCCGTCATGTTGAAGCAGTATCAAGATATCTTCCTTTATAGCTTGCTGAAGCAGACTCACCATCAATTTCTCATCTCGATATTTCTTTTTATCTGCAGTACTCATCTCTCTAAGTGTTAGCGGAGTACCATTCACAACATTGTCCTTTGTGGGTTTAACATATCGTTCCTCGGTGTGTTCCCACGCATCAAGATGATAAGCTTCAACCCAATTTCCGAATCGTTCCGACCACACGTTGTAATCATCAATATCCATGAGTTTCGGTGGTTTCTGAGACGTTCCGGTTTCATTTTCTATCAAAGCACTTTGAGTAATCGAGGCCGGGGTAGCAAAGGCATTATAAAAATCAGTATCCATCTTTCAAATTGTTCAATAATTTTCAAATTTTATCAATCAGTTCACAACAACGGTCCAATGAAATAACTAAATGTCCAAATAAGCGGTCCAATTCACAATCCTTTCGAGCGGGCCGAACAAATAAGCGATCCAAACTCTTGATCAGATGAGCGAACCACAAAACTGACAAATGAGCGGTTCAAAACATGTTCGTTCGAGCGGTTCACACTGATGTTTGTTCGAGCGGTTCACACTAATGTTAGTTCGAGCGGTTCAAACTAATTACACTAAGAGCGATCCAATGTTTTGTCAAATGAGCGATCCAAGATTAAATTTTCGAGCGATCCAACTGAAAACTGTTCCTTGGAGCGGTCCTGGCACGTAATTTGGAGCGGTCCAGAAGCTGATGTCACCTTTTGAGCGATCCTGAATGAACAAATCACCTAAAATCTTGGTTTCTACTTCGATTTTAGATCTGAAAACTTCAAGGATTTGTTAATTCATGATTCCGAGTGCACTGTGTGATTTTGAGCTTGTTTTACCGTGAAAAAATTTTGAAAAATTGAAGAAGATGTTGAAAATCAGAAGAATAGCAGCTAAAATGGCAAGAACTCCTCCTCCTGAGCTCTGATACCACTTGTAGGATCGTTTGTCGACCTGTTTGAGTCGTTCAGAGTAGTTCGTATCCGAATTAAGAGGCGGAAACTAATAATTCGGTGCAATTGAAGCTGTATTCACTTTAATATTGCTGTTGTATTGATATCTTGAAAGATTACACGATCAGACAGCACTTCGGCAGAGTACCGGAACAATACACTGTTATCTATCTAATGTGGATCGCTCTACAGACCTATATATAGAGGTTCTGGTCCGCTCATACGACATGCCGTATGAGCGATCCTACACAATGACACATAAGCGATCCAGCACATGTCCACATAGGCGATCCTAACCCAACTATGACACAAAAGCGACCCTAGATTTGTACATATAAGCGATCCCTGTTCAAACAATCTAATCTAGGATTCCGTGTCATGTTTGATCTCCTAAATCTTCAAGACTTGATGGAAGACGTAGTCAGCAGACGTAGGTGCACTAACATCTTGTACCTGGTGCAAATCCTATTGCCAGAGCTCCATATCGTCTTGCACCATCTGAGATGCAAGAACTGTCTAAGCAGCTTCAAGAGCTTTCTGACAAAGGTTTTATTCGTCCTAGCTTTTCACCTTGGGGTGCTCCCGTCCTTTTCGTCAAAAAGAAGGATGGATCCTTCAGAATGTGTATCGATTATCGTGAGCTGAATAAGCTTACCATCAAGAATCGATATCCCCTACCTCGCATTGATGATCTCTTTGACCAGTTACAAGGTGCTACTTGCTTCTCGAAGATTGACCTTCGTTCTGGGTATCATCAACTTCGTGTGCATGAAGAGGATATTTCCAAGACAGCATTCCGCACTCGATATGGGCATTATGAGTTCACAGTCATGCCATTTGGTTTGACCAATGCTCCTGCTGTTTTCATGGACTTAATGAATAGGGTTTGTAAGCCTTATTTGGATAAGTTCATCATCGTTTTTATTGATGACATCTTGATTTATTCTAAGACGCGAGCTGATCACGAGCGCCATCTTCGTCTTACTCTGGAACTCCTAAAGAAAGAGCAATTTTTTGCCAAGTTCTCCAAGTGTGAATTTTGGCTTAAGGAAGTTCAATTTTTAGGACATATTGTCAACGAACAAGGTATACATGTAGATCCCTCCAAGATCAGTGCGATTAAGGATTGGGAAACGCCTACTACTCCTACTGAGGTTCGTTCTTTTCTTGGTCTTGCGGGTTATTACCGCCGCTTCATTGAGAACTTCTCAAAGATTGCAGTTCCTCTAACTGCTCTAACTCAGAAGAACAAACCCTTTGAATGGGGTTGTAAGCAAGAAGAAACATTTCAGACCTTGAAGCAGAAACTTTGTGATGCACCTATTCTGACTTTGCCTGAGGGCAATGATGATTTTGTTGTTTACTGTGATGCATCAAAATTGGGTCTTGGCTGTGTTCTGATGCAAAGGAACAAAGTCATAGCCTACGCATCAAGGCAATTGAAGGTACATGAGAGAAACTACACCACTCATGATCTTGAGTTGGGTGCAGTTGTCTTCGCTCTCAAAATCTGGAGACACTATTTGTATGGTACAAAATGCGTGGTTTTCACTAACCACAAAAGTCTTCAGCATATCTTTAACCAGAAGGAACTCAACATGAGGCAAAAACGTTGGGTCGAACTCCTAAACGACTATGATTGCGAAATTCGCTACCATCCCGGCAAAGCGAATGTTGTGGCTGACGCATTAAGTCGTAAGGAACGTACTGTGCTTCATTGTGTTCGTGTTCAATCTGTTATTCAAGCTCGATCTGATATCCAAGCACGCATTACTCAGGCTCAACAGGCTTGTATTTCACAAGACTTGATGGGTAAGGAATTACCCTATCACATTAAGCCTGATCTTGTGCTGAAGGAAGATGGATCATATTATTTCATGGACCGTTTGTGGGTCCCAAGCCAAGATGATCTTCGCACTTTGCTTATGGATGAAGCCCATAAGTCTCGTTATTCTGTTCATCCCGGCTCAGACAAAATGTATAAGGATCTTCGTACTCAGTATTGGTGGCCTGGTATGAAGAAAGACATTGCCTTGTACGTTTCAAAGTGCCTTACTTGTCTCAAGGTCAAGGCTGAACACCAGCATCCTTATGGTCTTTTGGAGCAACCTGAGATCCCAGTTTGGAAATGGGAAAACATTGCTATGGATCTCATTACCAAACTCCCGCGCACTAAGAAAGGTCATGATGCCATCTGGGTAGTCGTTGATCGTCTTACAAAGTCAGCGCATTTCCTGTCGATCCGTGAGAATCTATCTGCTGAAGATCTGGCTAAAATCTATGTGGATGAAATCGTATCTCGACATGGTGTTCCCCTGAACATTATTTCTGATAGAGATGCTCGTTTCTCTTCTCGATTTTGGAGAACCATGCAATCTGCTATGGGGACCCAACTCAATCTGAGCACAGCTTATCATCCACAAACAGATGGCCAAACTGAAAGAACAATCCAGACACTGGAGGATATGCTTAGAGCTTGTGTGATCGATTTTGGTGGTAGTTGGGATTCACATCTTCCATTGATTGAATTCTCCTACAACAACAGTTATCACTCCAGCATCAACATGCCTCCTTTCAAGGCTCTCTATGGTCGAAAATGTCGTTCACCTGTCTGCTGGAATGAAATAGGTGAGGCTCAGCTTACTGGACCTGACCTCATTCTAAAGACAACTGACAAGGTTAAGAAGGTTCGTGATAACTTACAGGCAGCTCGAAGCCGTCAAAAGAGTTACGCGGACCAACGACGCAAGCCCTTAGAATTCCAAGTCGGTGATCGTGTATTACTTAAGGTCTCACCTTGGAAAGGTGTGATCAGATTTGGAAAGAAAGGAAAACTTGCACCTAGATACGTTGGACCATTCAAGATCGTCGAAAAAATCGGTAAGGTAGCCTACAGACTTGCATTACCTCCCGAACTTGGAAATGTTCATCCAACCTTCCACGTATCCAATCTCAAAAAGTGTTTAGCTGATGAGAACCTCCACATACCACTTGACGAAATCCGTGTCGATAAAACACTTCATTTTGTTGAGAAACCTGTGGAAATTATGGATCGTGAAGTCAAATGGCTTAAACGCAAGCGCATTCCGTTGGTTAAAGTTCGCTGGGAATCTAAACGTGGACCTGAGTTTACTTGGGAACGTGAAGATCAAATGAAGGCGAAGTATCCACATCTTTTCCCACGAGTTTCCTCTAAACGAATTTCGGGACGAAATTCCCACAAGTAGGGGAGACTGTGACATCTGTGCTTGTAATCATTGTAAACAGTTCAGTTATCAATAAAATAAAGTTATTTGATCCCTATGTTTGTTTGTTTATGTTTGATGTTTTTCATGTTTTGACTTTTATTCAATTTCAAACTCTATATCGCTTTCTGGAGAATTATACGCAAACTGGTGCGAAAACGTAGTCAGTTAAAAGCGACAAATACTCCGGAACATCAATTTATGCTTAACATACCTTAAATAACCTTTACATAACTTAGAAATAAGTTTTGAAGGCTTTGGTATGGCAAAATCCAGTTAATTCGCTTACAGGGACTAAAATTGACAAACTGCGAAAAGTATGCCGATTTGAACTGTAACGAACATTCCGGAACATGATCATAAGTTAAACATACCTTAAATATCCTTTACATAGCTTAGAAATAGGCTTTGAGGGGTTCGGTGTGCTAAAATAAACTTTATGCTCATTCAGGGACTAAAAGCGTCAAAAAGTGCATAAGTTTGCATTTTCGCGCATAACTTACATTCTGAATACTTCTGGACATCCAAAAATTTATGTAATCATCAAAATATTTTGTTTTGGTGATTGGCTTGTCAAAAATCCATTCGTCGCGCAATTTGGACCGTTTTTGCATCCGTTACGACTTCCGTCGTAATTAACCGAACAACGCAATCGTACGGCCAAACGAACCGACATCCGGCATATTTTTGAGCATGTTTTATGTCCCCTATATTTTAACATCCTTGTAGAGCTCAAAAATGGGTTTGACGGGTGTTAGAAGTGCCAAAACACGACCATACGCGCACAGGGACCAAAACTGCCAAAACTGAAACATTGCTGGTCTGCAGGGTCCTTACGGACCGTATGGACCTGCTTACGGTCCGTAAAGCCTCCCCAGATCAGCAGAATGTGCTTTCCAGCCATTTCCAGCTGTTACACACCTTTACCCATGGCTTCTTGCATCTTGTGGGCTGGTTTTGGATGTCCCATGGTTTTCTAAAACAATGGGCACACATGGAGGGTGGAGATCGAAGCTCGGATTTCAAGAAACGATCCTAACGGTTCTACGAAATCTATAAATACCCCCCACCCCATTCACTCAAACCCACTTGATTTTTCTGAGATTTCTCTAAGTTGAAGTGTAACCACTTCATACCTGAGAATACTTGGAAAGATCAATCTTGTGGGGACCTTCTGTAAGTTTTCTTTCGCGTTTTTCGTTCATTTTAGCGTTAAAGTCAAGCTGTGTTTGACTTTCTGCATTGACCAGTTTATGGTCAACGCGAAGTTCGTTTGAACTTCATAACGTGAGCGTAATCACGATGGTTATAGTCCCTAGTGACTATACCTACTGATTACCACGTTATCTAGGCTTAGTGACGAGTCGTAGTTTCGGCCAAAATGCGTTTTCTCGCGTATTTTGTAACCAAACTACTCTAGGGTATTAAAACCGTTTGTTTTAATACCAAACCTGTTTTCTAACTTTACTAAACATGTTCTAGCATGTTTAGCTCGTCGCTTTTAGATTTGTGCTTGTTTGGGGTCGTAAAGGTAAGCGATCTAATCAATCGCTTATGCTTATGCTTACGAACCCGACCCATTTGGTCGATCTTTAGGATCCGACCAAACACTTTAGGTGACCATAGTTGTATAGGGAATAACCTTCCGAGGGTATACCTTATGGTCACATCGTTTAACTAGTTGTATGATAGGTAATGTATGTGCCTTAGGTAAATTACCAAAATACCCTTTTTTCGCCAAAATTCATTTTAAGCCAATGTAACATAATTTTTGGTATCTAAACTGATTTAACAACAATATTAAACATGTTAAGGCATATCTTGTTTATCATAGGGCTAGTTAGGCATTCCAAATGCGTTTTACGCAAACGACGCGTTAAAGTGGCATAAGCTACCTAAGCGGGTCGTAACGGGTCAAGAGCACTTAGGATAGGTTTCGTTTTAGTACGTAGGCTTTGTTAGACCATATTACATAAGTTCCCACACTTATTTGGTTTACGAAACCTCGTACTACCCGATCCTCCGATAGGTCCGTTTATTAATGTAGATACCTGTATAGGTGTCGTTTGATTCCGTGATCTTCTAGCATTGCTTGGTGGTTATCCTACGACTTCTAAGCAATCTCAAGTGAGTACATAGACCCCTCTTTTACTGTTTTCTAAACATTTTGGGGTGAAACACATGTGCCTACTTGTTACTTTCATGCTTTCATGTTTTCGCATTATATACTAGCTATGTTCATTAGTACATTGTTTTACATGACATTTTCATGCTATGTATGTTCATCATACTTAGTACACTCGTTTTACATGACATTTTCATGCTATGTATGTTCATCATACTTAGTACATTTGTTTTACATGATATTTCACGCTATGTGTGTACATTTGATTACATACTTAGTGCATTGTTTTCACATGTTTATATTTTGGGTATGACATTTGGTTTGTTTAAGTGGGACAATATACATTCATTAACTTTGATCATGCCGCTCGTTAGTAGGTAGTGGTACCATAGGAATTGACAACTCCCGTTCCTGACATCCTGGGTATGTTTGGATGAAAGGAATGACCGAATTCGATTTAAACATAAAAACCGATAGACCTTTAATTTGTTTAAAGGTTTATCACCACAGTCACAAGGCTTGGATGTATGCATTTTCACAATACCGCATAAATGTTTGTATTCAGTATAACATGCATCTCCACAAAACATAACGTTGATTTAAACTGAGTTTTACTTCAATACTTTGTTTTGTGCATTTTCACCTATGGTTTAGTTGATACATATTTCACTTACCATACATGACATTTTGTTTACACATGACATGATTGACATTGACATAGACATTTTGACATCATTACACACATTACATTAGACATGGTTTTTCGTATAAACATTTTGACATTTGGTTAAACATAAACATGTTTACATTGGTGGTTTGTTTGGGTAAGTGGTTTAAGTAACGAGGCGTGTGTAATATGATACCAACATGGTGGATACGCCGCTGGTACTTCCTATATATAAGTGTTTGTATGATATTACGCATCGCAGCGTTGTTTAAATCATTTCAGTTTAGCTATATAACCTATTTTTCACAATACATTGCTTTACAAACAACTTGTTTTATACAACTTATTTTACTTGGTTATTCATTTAACCATACATTATTCTTTCATAAATACATATCTACCATCGTTTTTCAAATGATTTTCAAACAATACAATCAACAAGGTTCATGACTACATTTCATTAAACATTTTTCTAAAACCTAAGTCATGGATCCTATTTTCACAAAACCTATGTATCTCAAAGGCATTTTTATGCTGACGTACCTATTTTCACATGTGTTTCAGGAGCAAATGCATAGGATGATCGTGATACACTAGGGTGGACTTGGGCCTTAGTGACGATAAAATGGATCTAGACTAGTTAAAACTTGTTATGTACTTTGTTTCTTTTTATTTTAAGACAATGTAACCTGTTGGTTCTTGTTTCAAAACAATGTATTCCACCCTTGGGTGATGAATAAAATATTATTTAAATTACCTTGGTTGTGGAACAATAATTCTGTTACAACACTCCCCAACGTTTCCGCCACGATTTGATGTTTTACGTGGTCGGGGTGTGACACATGGTGGTTAAATCTAAAAAGGCTGAGGATCACCTGAGAGACTTGGAGGAAGCATTCAATATCCTTAACAAATATAACATGAAACTTAATCCTTCCAAGTGTCACTTTGGTGTTAAAGCAGGTAAATTCTTAGGGTATATGGTGACAAAGAGGGGCATTGAAGCCAGTCCAGAGCAAATTAAAGCTATAGTGAACATCAAGTCCCCTGCCAACGCTAAGGATGTTCAGAGGTTAACAGGCAGGATTGCAGCTTTAAACAGATTCATATCCAAATCCTCAGAGAAATGTAAAGAGTTCTACGATATCTTGAGGAAGAACAAAAAGTTTGATTGGACTGAAAAGGATGAAAATGCTCTCAAAGCTCTCAAGGATTACCTGTCCTCGGCTCCTGCCTTGAAAGCAGTAAGTGCCGTCTTTGTTAAGGATCACGAAGGTACACAACATCCAGTTTACTATGTAAGTAAGAGTTTGCTTGATGCTGAATCCAGGTATTCTCATTTGGAAAAACTTATTCTTGCTTTAATCATGGCATCCACTAAATTAAGACACTATTTTGAAACTCATGCCATTACTGTTAAAACTAATTTTCCAATTAAGAATGTTCTCAGGAAACCTGAAATGTCAGGAAGGATGGCTAAGTGGGCAGTGAAGCTTAGTGCTTATGATATAAGATATGAGCCTAGGACAGCCATTAAATCCCAAGCCTTAGCTGACTTTGTGGCAGATTTCAGTAGTGACTTGCAAAGGGAAGCCGAGTTAGAAGTCCAACAGCTAGAGGAAACTAAGGATCATTGGATACTCTACACTGATGGATCCTCTAATGTCAAAGGAACAGGGCTTGGAATACTACTAAAATCGCCACAGGGGGACATAATACCCCACTCTATAGCTTGTGAGTTCCAAACTACTAACAATGAGGCTGAATATGAAGCCTTGAAAGCTGGTTTGCAAATTGCTAAGCATATGAGGATCAGGTATCTTGAGGTACATGTAGATTCACTATTAATCACTAATCACTTTAATGGATCATATGCTGTTAAAGGTGAAAAGCTAAACAAATATTTGGAGATAGTCAAAGAACTGGCACTCTCTTTTGTTTCCTTTAGTTTGACACAGGTACCAAGGGAAGAAAATACAGAAGCTGATGCATTGGCTAATTTAGGATCATCTTTGAAGATCCCGGAGGATATAAGTATCCCCATTATCCACATCCTGACCCCTGCTATTGAGGATCATGTGACTATGGAAATAGGAGAGGATTCTGCAATTATCCCTAGTAATGATACACAATCTCATTCAGGATCATGGATCCTCCCAATCATGAGATACATACAACATGGAGAGATTCCTATAGGAGAAAACCCTAGGGCTTTCAAAGCTAAGGTATGCCAATTCACAATATTAAATAATATGTTGTATAAACGATCTCTTGCAGGACCGTACTTAAGATGCATTGAGGATCCTGAAATCCAAGAAGTGTTAAAAGACTTCCATGAAGGAGATTGTGGAAATCACACTGGGGGCAGGGCATTATTCTCAAGGATCCTGAGGACAGGGTACTATTATGAAGAGAGATGTTGCGGAGTATGCCAAGAAATGTGATCCTTGTCAGAGACACAGTAATATCCTTCATCAACCGGCTGAATTCTTGCATCCTATATCCTCCTCTTGGCCATTTATGAGATGGGGAATGGATATAGTTGGTAAGCTTCCTAAGCACCTGGTGGAAAAGTGTTCATGCTTGTTATGACTGATTACTTCTCTAAGTGGATAGAGGCTGAAGCCTTTGCCTAAGTCAGAGAAAAGGAAGTTATATCCTTTATTAAAAGAAACATTATAACTAGATTTGGTATTCCTTCTGAAATTATATGTGATAATGGTTCCCAATTTATTGGAAGTAGAACTACTAACTTTTGTGACAGCTGGGGGATTAAGATGATAACATCAACACCAGTCCACCCACAAGCTAATGGTCAGGCAGAATCATCCAATAAGATCATCATCAACAACTTGAAAAAGAAGCTTGGGTCCAAGAAAGGAAAATGGGCAGAAGAACTACCTTATGTGCTTTAGGCTGATAGGACAACCCCCAAGAATGCTACTGGTCAAACTCCATTTTCTTTGGTATTTGGGGCAGAATCAGTGATCCCTACAGAAATGGTGGTTCCAACTGCAAGAACAAGTATCCGTGATCCTGAAGGAAATGCTGAAAACTTGGTTCAAGACCTGGATACTATAGAAGAAATCAGGGATTTGGCAAGGATAAGGATTGCCAGTTATCAGCAGAGGATGGCTGGAGCATACAACAAAAATGTCAGGATCAGGAAATTCCAAGTTGGTGATATGGTACTAAGGAAAGCATTTCAGAATACCACCAATTCTGCTGATGGAAAGCTGGCACCAAAGTGGGAAGGTCGTTACTTGATTGAAGCTGAGGCAGGAAAGGGGGCATATCGATTGCTAACAATGGAAGGTGATTTGCTACCAAGAGCCTGGAATGCCGTCCACTTGAAGAAATATTTCATGTGATTAGGATCCTCACAGAACAGATGATCCTCATCTTGGTATCCTTAACAAAGGATTGATTATCCACAGAAGTATCTAGTCGTTTGGGCTTGACCCCAGTTATTTGGGCTTGACCCCAGTTTCGCCAGTAGCGCATGATGATCCTGGTATAGTTCATGGCAATGGGACCAGTACTCGCTTTAGGGGCTGACAATTTCATTGTACTGGCTATACCTAGGATCCTACGTATAATGGTAGACGTACCATACATCCGTTCCTAAGGTTTCTAACGTTTTCACGTTAGCTAAGGTTTTGGCATTTTCATGTCACTAAGTTTGGATAGTCGCCAGTAAGGGCCATACTCCAGTTGACACACGATCCTTTGGGCTTGTCCCCAGTTATCCTTTGGGCTTGTCCCCAGTTGCTAACTTTTATCTTATATTGGCTTAGTCCCAAGTTGTATCCTATTTCAGGTTTTTGAAGCTAAACGTCCAAGGATCTTTGCTCCTTACCTTCTACTAAGGTTTGTCTTTTGGGTTATCCTGATTATAAGTGTTAAAGGATAGGATCCTAACTTGGATTCTCAGGTATGATCCTTAACTATTTTGATTTTATTCATTATTTATTTGAATAACCCTTATCCTTTGACAACTGAACTTATGATTCTTAAACTATATTACTTTTCAGAACTTATCGATTATGGGATATGTGATCCTTGATCATATCCTAAACTTTTTGGGGATATTTTTTAAATTTTTTCAAGGCTTGATAAGCTTAAACAAAATGAACATTACAACAGTTGGAAAGTAAAATATTAACAAGGATATCAACACAGGATAAGCCAAAAAGTTAAAGTTATTTTATTCACAAAAGTTTAAACCATTTAAGGTTGTCAAAATTGCCAACCCACATTTCTACCAGCAAAACGTGGCCCGTCCACATGGGTTGGCAAAGGGTGTCCGTTGTTCATTGGTCTAGAAAGTGCAGGAATCAAAAGACGGCAGGATCACAATGCCTTCATCCCCCAAACAGAGGATCCCTCCACCATTTGTAATCCTACCTATTGTTCGAAGGATCCATGATCCTTAGCCCTAATTACTATTGTTTGAGTACAACCCATCATTGTTCAACAAAAAACACCATAACCAAAACAAACTAGCAACTTTAAAAAAATGGGCTCCGGCTACGTCTAGAAATGTCCTTCATCGCCCATTCATGCAACCTACACCTTCGCTGCATCATCATGTTGGTGCATATTTGTGACAACAGCTTAGATTTGGTCTTTGGATATCTTGTAATTAGTTAAACGATAAACAGTTAGCGGGTTTAGCTTTGTATTAGTGAGATAATTGAGTTTGGGCTAAACTAAACCCAGATTGGGTGATCGGGGCGAATTGGGCCTGTCCAATTCGCAGCCCAAGAGTGTTTAACCTAGCCCAGTTGTAACCCTTGTGTTATATAAACAAGGTTAGGCTTTAGGGTTTAGGTTAATAAGCCAAAAACAGTTACTAGAGAGAATTCGTGAGAGCTTATACTGCTTGGACGAATTTGAAGGTTGTTAGGGCTTTAGGGTTTAGGTTAATCAGCCAAAAACAGTTACTAGAGAGAATTCGTGAGAGCTTATACTGCTTGGACGAATTTGAAGGTTGTTAGGGTTTTGATTGATTGTAATTCGTGAGATTGATAATCAATAAAAACCCGGTTTGATTGAATTGCTGTTTCTGTTCATCTACTTGTTTTTTGCTTATTCTGATCAAGAGGATTCCGCACTCTTGATTGGAAAGACGATTCTGTGAAGATCCATATGACTCAAGGGGACCTACAATTGGTATCAGAGCATTAGGCTCTTGAAGGCTCGGTTCAGAATTGTTGGCTGCAGAAGAAGAAGGAGAATTTCGAAATTTTGAAACCTGAATTAGGGTTTCGAAATTTCTTGAGTTTCTGATAATTTTCAGCAAATTTGTTTGTGTTTGATCAGTTTGTGTGTGTGATTTTGCTGATTTGCAGGTTTTCGGGATAGGTTTTGCTGAATTTTGAAGAATATTTGGCTGGAATTCGAAGACTGTTCTTCGTGTTCATCATATTGTTTTCGAAAATTTACTGATATTTTGCTGCTGTGATTTTGCAGGATTGTGTTGGAGAGGAGATAAGATCTTCAAAATTTCAAAAAGATTGAATTTCCGTATTTACTGGCTGGCGAATTTAACAATTTCGCTGACTGGCCCAGCATAATTAACTGACCTGCGAATTTAGGACGTAATATCTCGGTGATCGGCGAATTTAAAATCCAAAGGAGACTTTGGTAACCGTGTAATTGTCCACAGCGAAATTATCACGGTTTCAGCGATTTTATCAGTCGTCGTAATAGCGAACTGGTTCCACAGCGAAATTAACCAGCTCAGCGATATAACCAGCGAATTTAAGCAGTTTAGCGAAATACCCAGCGAATTTAATTAGACCAGGGAAATAACCAGCGAAATTAGGAGAGGAATTAAAAGGTGGAATTTCCGTTGGCAAGCGTCAGTAAAATTTCAGTGTTTTGCAAATAGAAATTAATACGTAGCTCGTTTGACGAAACAGTTTACGCCGTTGATTTCGTGTGATTTTTAGGACAAAAAAAAATGTCGAACATGTAATTTGGTAACCACTGTTTTCGGAATTCAGTTTTTGACATTATATATCATTGGATTCGTCTTTTCGAGACGATTCTAAAGGTGTAATTTGGAAACCACTGTTTTTGGAGATATTTTGTACGGTTTTCTCAGTCTGCAACGTTTAAAATGTCGAACATGACCAACTTGAATGCTCCTAAGATGATGAAGGTGGAAAATTATCTTACATGGAAGGACAACTTCAAATCCTTCATTGAATCTGAGGATGCACGAATGTGGATCTGTATTGAAGATGGGTACATAAACCCAGTACATGATTTTGAGGGCAGACCACGTAGAACAGACTACGTGAACATGAAAGAGGATGATAAAAAGATCTACGAGGCTGAAAAGAGAGCCTTGGCTGCAATAAAGACATCCTTACCTGATAGCATCAAGCATACCGTTATGAAGTACACAAATTCAAAGGATATGTGGGATGCATTAGAAAAGAGGTATCAAGGCTATGAAGATGTCAAAAGGAATAAAGTTGTGAGCTCTACATCACAAGAAGGTTCAAATGATGGTAGCGTTCATCTGGAAGATAATAAGAATGCCACTTAGGCATTCATGGCAGAGATAGTGCAACTTGATGAGGCTGAAACTACTGTGAGTAATGCTGAATCTCAAGTGGAGAATGTTGAAGCAAAAGTGGATGCTGAAGTAGAGAAGGAGAGTGAAGCTGAACAGGTTGTTGCTGATGAAACCACAGAAGTTCATGAGGAATAGGTAAAATCTAATTCTGTGTGTTTGAGGTGTCGTGAACTACAGGGTGAGGTTGACAGCTTGTTAACACAAAACCAAAGTATGGTGAGCGAGATGTCTAGCATAAAAGAGTCAAACTTTTTTGCTAAAAGAAATGAATCTCTATACTTGAATAAGATAAAAGGTTATGAAAGTGAGATCGAAGCTTTAACATGCAAATTAAACGAAAAACTTCAAGTAATAGACTTAGCTCACGACATGATGGCTGAGAAAACAAAAGAGATTTCTGAAAAAAACAAAGAGTTGTCAGATGCACAACTCCAAATTGTTGAACTTGAAAAGAAATTAAGTCAATTCAGAGATTCGTCTTTTGTAATGAAACACATGATGGGTGGGTTAAAGAAAAGTAATGACAAGACCACTGTGGGATTCCAGGGCTTTAATGAAGTCCCACCTCCTCTTAGTCATGACTATTCTTTCCTCCCTGATGAAGATGAGCTAGCAGACTATATGTCAACCGCACCAAGTAGTTTCGCATCTACATCAAGTCAAGGTGAGGGATCTGAGAGTGGTGATGCTAGGAAGAACAATAACAGGGAACATTTGAAAAAGCAAAATTCACCTCCAAAGGGAAAAAATTAAACTTTTGTTAAAAAGATTAATTTTGTTCAAGGTAGTGATATGAAAAATGAAACCGCTATTATTGAAAAAGAATCAAATGTAGAGTTTGCTAAAAATAAAAACAAAGAAATATCTGAATCAAAGCAAACTGAACAAAATTCTTCCAAGGCATCATCACCATCTGATAAGGGATCTACCTCAGAGACTCCTGTTAAGAAGTGTTTGAAAAGGAGATCGTGCTTCAGGTGTCACATCAAGGGACATGTAGCAAGCTGTTGTCCTAACAAAAAGAGTGAGGCACAAGTGAGTGAGAGGAAGAGAGAGAAGTCACCAGAGAAGGAAGGTGATAGTGAGGAGAAAGGGTCAAATTCTCCAAAGAAATCTGCTCCTAAGCAACCACAAAATGTTGCTGTTGGTGTAGATAAGGCTGGAACAGGAACTCCACAAGTTCCACGTTTTCAAAGAAATCAACAAAGATTTCAGCCTAGATCTCCACCAGGCAGATATCAGAGACCTAGAAGCAGTTCACCTAGAATGAACAATTATAATTCAAATAATTTCAGAAGTCAAGGTCAATATCAAAATCGATACCAAAATAATGGTAGTCGAACTTTTTATAACAATGGCTTTAGAAATTATAACAATCAAGCTTCTTGGAATCAAAACTCAAGGTTTCAAAATCAAAATTTCCAAAGGTCAAATAGTCCAAATGTATATAGGAACCCTCAGGACCAGAGACCTTATGGAAATCAAAATCAAATTCCATCAACAGGTCTGAGATCCAAGACTCCAGTTAGGAGTAATGGATATTGGATGGATGTTACAGTGGTTGGTGAATTTGGATGACCCAAGACCATTAAGGCTTGGGTCCCCCAATCTAACTAATTTCTTAGTTGGTGTGTGCAGGAGCTGCTAAGGAGGATTATCAACTTATGTTGATAGTGGCTGCTTCAGGCACATGACGGGGGATGTGAGATTGTTGATATATGTATATTAAATGATTTAAATTAAAGTTCAAAGTGTTGAGTCGACACAGGAGATAACCTGGCAGATCTTTGTACTAAAGCATTTGACAGGGCTCGCTTTGAACATTTAGTCGAACTCAACGGGAGGAGGAATCCTGAATAACTGGTTTTTCATAAGAATTTTTGTAAATAGTTTACTGTTTTTCTTAAAAATCAAAAATAAAAAAAAAATTGAAAAATCAAAAACATAAAAAAAAAGTTAGAAAATAAAAAATGAGTTATCACTGTGTGAAAAAGAAGAAATGATAGTACATCGGCAAGTTAGACTGTCACACTGAAGTTGAACCATAAACTGCTTAAGTGTGATAGCAGCTTCATTATATGATGTACCAGTAGGCAAAAAACATGAAATAATCAACTTACCAATGTGATATAAACATAAATGAACTGAATATGAGTGGGGAACGCATCAGTGGTGTATGGTTTAAAGACCTTAATTCTTGCGTTGATAGATTGCCAAAATCTGAAGTTTTGGGTCTTTATACTGTTATTGCATTTGGGGATATCTTGGCTGTCTTTCTGTTCAGAACTAAAATTGTACATGACCCCAGGAAAGAAAGTCACTTGGAATTAGCTCATTTCTATTTGAATGTCTGTATGTTGTCCTGATACACACAATTTTGATCTGATTCTGAAATCTTCTCTGAAAAAAGTCGTGTACCTCCTCTGCTGCATCCAGATATATGCTGACCTGGAGGTGCTAGGCAACGACAGCTTCTGCTGCATCCAGATACATGCTGACCTAGTTGTACGTTGTCGTGCTATAGATCTAATACACCCGAAAGAGGCCCTCAAGTGCCCAAAAGAAACCCAAGAAACCGATATCAAACTGAGAAAATCTCATTTGATCTGTATATTATACCATCTCTACTAAAGATCTATTCTGTTCTCTTCTCAACCTATTCCCAGTTAAGATTTCAGAAATCTGGATTGGACTTGTGAAATATGTGGTAGGGAAGATACTTGCATGATAGAGTGTATTGTTTATATTTCTAGGATTTGATTAGTATTTATTTGGGTGTTCATAGTTAAGCGATTAAAACATGATAAAACAGATTATATGCAGACCTAGACACCGTCTGGATATCTTAAAGGATGACCTCAGTATACTCACCTACTACGATGAACCTTTGTGCATACCTTGATCGCGGGGGTATATCCTGTTGTGGGACACGCTCGTATTTTAGTAACTAATATTACCTTAACGTATCATACGGTAATGGTACTTGAAATGTTCATGCATTTTGTTTAAGTGGACAAACATACTGGTAATCGTCTTGGACTGCTTTTCACGAAAAATTAAATCAAGAATTATCTAATTGTGTGAAACAGTTTGATTGTGCTGATATGATCTTCTTACCAGTGATTCTCACAAAAATAGAGTGTTTATTGTTTTCGTTATTTACTTGCTTTCAGAAAATTATAAAAATCCAAAAATAGTGTCATTTTCTGTTTAAAATTCTTAATGTACGGAAAATTGTTATTCTTGGAGGAATTGTTACTGATAGGGGGAGACGGTGTTAGTAAGTGAGTTCAAAATTTTCAATCAGGCAGGTTCTTTTGTGTTGGACAAAAAGTTTTGCGTGTTGGTGATAAGTTGAAAAAGCTTAATCTGTGATACAGTTTAACTAATCTCTTGAAAAATAATAATTTATTTAACTTTGTTGAAAAATTCTTATGGTTTCTCGAGATGTTTGTTTTATTGTATACAGATTGAAGCAGTTTGTTGCTGAGAAGTTGTTGTGAAGTGTGAAGATGTGAGTTTGATTGGATGCATGGTAGAACCTCCTTTCTATATTGCAGACAAGATTGAAGAGTTTGAAGGTTGTTGTGCAAATGCTAAACTGGAGTTTACTCAAGTGCTAACATGTTGAAGATTTGGTGATTGGATGCATCAGCTTAGGGGGAGTTTGTTGCTGACAGAAGCTGTTGAAGCTGAAGCTATCCAAAGACCAAAGACAGTGCAAGACTACGTGAAGATTGCAAGAAGACTGAAGACAAATTTTAAAAAGACTGAAGACAAAGTTTTTATGAAGCTATTGTCAAGGGGGAGTTTGTTGGTGCATATTTGTGACAACAGCTTAGATTTGGTCTTTGGATATCTTGTAATTAGTTAAACGATAAACAGTTAGCGGGTTTAGCTTTGTATTAGTGAGATAATTGAGTTTGGGCTAAACTAAACCCAGATTGGGTGATGGGGGCGAATTGGGCCTGTCCAATTCGCACCCCAAGAGTGTTTAACCTAGCCCAGTTGTAACCCTTGTGTTATATAAACAAGGTTAGGCTTTAGGGTTTAGGTTAATCAGCCAAAAACAGTTACTAGAGAGAATTCGTGAGAGCTTATACTACTTGGACGAATTTGAAGGTTGTTAGGGCTTTAGGGTTTAGGTTAATCAGCCAAAAACAGTTACTAGAGAGAATTCGTGAGAGCTTATACTGCTTGGATGAATTTGAAGGTTGTTAGGGTTTTGATTGATTGTAATTCGTGAGATTGATAATCAATAAAAACCCGGTTTGATTGAATTGCTGTTTCTGTTCATCTACTTGTTTTCTGCTTATTCTGATCAAGAGGATTCCGTACTCTTGATTGGAAAGACGATTCTGTGAAGATCCATACGACTCAAGGGGACCTACACATCATCCCCTCCAGCTCCAGTATCCTTCGCCTGATCCTTGCCACTGCCACCAGCTTCGATTGCTAGAACCTCGTCAGCCTCATCTTCATCATCCTCCAACTCAGCCAGCCTAGCCTTCCAGCCCTCCATGTCCCAGCTGCTCCTATCAAAGGCAGGATCCTGAGCTTCTTGAGCCATCTGTAGCTTGGTCTTGTACATAGCAATAGCAGCGGAGACTTTAGCATCCTGTGTGATCTCGTGCTTCTCGTAGTCAGCATTGATCAGGACTTTAGCCATCTCGATCTTGGCGTCTTGAAGGGCTTTTTGGAGGTCAGCAATTTTGAGATCCTTGAGCACCGCAACTTGTTGAAGGTCTGCATACTTCTTGTCCAGCTCTTCAACGCTCCCAACATAGTCTTCGATCTCAGCAAATTTCTACAAAGAAGACAATGCAAAGATTAGAGTCAGGTGATCCTCAAGTGGATAGGATAACTAAACTGAGTCGGTGATCCTTACATCATTAAAGTACTCGAGGAATTGATGACGGATCAGAGGTAAGCCTTGAAGGTTGTCAGCTTCAGAGGTCTTTCTTTTCTTTCCACCTCTACCCTTTGAAGTGGTAGCCTTGGGGATTACGATGGAGGGGCTAGCAGCAGACTTTTTCTTTGAGGATCTGACATTGTCAAGATCTGTGACACTAAACTTGGAGGCAGATTTTGAGGATTTACCCGCGCCTACACATTCAAAACAGATAAGTATCCTTATCCTATTTCTATTTAACTATTTATCTAAACCTTTAAGTATACAAAAAACAGGATACTTACTTGACATAGTGACAGAACCTGAGGATACTTCTTGTGAGTCCTGGGTGTTTGTTTTGAATGACCTTGTTGCAGGATCAAGTCTTCTGAAAGCAGCGAGCCTTTCCTTGGTGGCAGGTGATGGTATAAGGTGTCACGACCCCCGACCCCATCTGGCCGGAATCGGGCGCCGCGAACAGCCCAGTGGTACCGGTGATTATTTTGAAAAACATTGCAGCGGAAATTTCATCAGGACCGTGAGTTAGGAAAAATATCAGAGTTTTAAAACACCGGATTTTATTTATTAAATAGATGGGATAAACCCATGTTTTACAAAGGTAGCTTTAATAAAAATGATATTTCTTAATTTGATTTAATTAATAAAATAAGCCACTTCTTGATGCCTTCGGTGCCGGATCCAATTCTTACTCCAATATACTGTAATTACCTGAAACGCGTTTTAAAAAGGTTTTGTCAGCGGGAAATACTGAGTGAGTTCATTCAGGTTTTATAAAAACAGATTTGTTATAATTCACAGTATTAAGAGAGATTACAATCTTTCTGATATCAAACCAACTACCCACAGTATTTGTCACTCGACTCATTTCGGTGACTGTGGTCATATCACCATTGGCTGCCCCAATGAATGACGAATATCACTTAATTTTAGGTTCGCCCACCTAAAGTGATAACAACAGTAGTAATGTGCACAATACCCCACATACCGGCTGTAATTTGGTGATTACATAAACTTAATCACTGTAATTATAATTCTGAAAATAATTTGGAGTATTGTAAAACATTTGATAAAAAGAGAATGACTCATATTATAAGCATACAGTATTGATTTAACAAGCTTCTGGATACTATTCCTTCTGATAATTAAGCGTATACTTTATTGTTCTGAATCTTCTGATGAAGTAATAGTTTGTTTGATTGTAAGTGTGCAGTTGGGAGTATCCGGGTAGTTAAACATATAGTTTAACAGAATGGAATACGTATTTGTGTAAAACCCAAACCAAACCTTAACGGTAGTCACGAGATTCGAACCTTAACAGAATTCACAAAGTATAGTACTTTGCCATCCGTTTAACGAACTCACAAAGTATAGTACTTTGGTATCCATTTAACGAACTC
Organism: Helianthus annuus; assembly: GCF_002127325.2. Classification (NCBI taxonomy): domain Eukaryota; kingdom Viridiplantae; phylum Streptophyta; class Magnoliopsida; order Asterales; family Asteraceae; genus Helianthus; species Helianthus annuus. Next base: position 35,982,247 of record NC_035449.2, on the reverse strand, counting down.
ACAAAGTATAACACTTTGGATTCCGTTTACCGAAATTCACAAAGTACAACACTTTGGCATTCGTTAGTTGGTTCCTGAATCAATCGGACAGAACATCGCTTTGGTGATTATTGGTTAGAACACCAACGTATAGAGAGAAGAATAGAAGAAATGAGCAAAGGAAAATGAATTCCTAAGCTTCCTATTTATAGGTAAGAAGTATAAAAGTTCTAGGAAGTTTCCTATAGCTTTTCTAGGAAGTTAGCTATACATCTTCTAGGAAGCTTCCTATCCACACATATCTATCCTCTTACACCTTCCTAGCACCTTCCTTTGATATTATCTACTTTATATTTATATATATTTCTATTTAGGTGATTAGTAGATCTTACCTAGCTTAATTAATCTTGCTTAACTTAATTGATCTTGCTTAGCTTAATTAATCCTGCTTAACTTAATTAATCGTTCTTAGCTTAATTAATCTAGTTTAGCTTAATTAATCCCACATAATTAATTAATTAATCACACTTAACTTGATTAATAGATTAATTAATCTACTTAGTTAACTTAACTGCTAAGTTTATTTAAGTTTACCTAACTATTAAGTATTCTAGCAGTTTCCTAATTACGGGTTCTAATTTCTAGACACAATGGAACTCGTATTAGTGTATTAACTCAATTCAACTTTAACGATAATCACGAGATAGAAATCCTCACAACGAATGACAAAGTGCGATACTTAAACATCCAGCGGATTCGCAACGAATGACAGAGTATAGCCCGAGTTCGGGCAACACTCAAACATCCTGTCGGAATCACGACGAATGACAAAGTATAACCTGAGTTTGAGCAGCACTTAAACATCCATCGGATAGTCTCAATCGATCGGATAAAGTATCGTACCAGTGATTAGAGTTATTACCCTAATAACGGGCAGAGTTTAGGGATTTAGAGGGTAAAATCCCGAGCTATTATTTACAAAAATAAAAGCTGGCGGAAAGAAAAGAATTGAACAGCGATCGAGTTAATACCCGGCATCGTAGCAGCACCCTGCTATACTAATTGGAGATTATTTCAGCTATAACTCGACGTATATTTGGAGTTTTTACGTCGTTTTACTTTCTGATTTCGAGTCCCAAGGCCTGCTATTTATACACGAAATTTGACATGCTTACGGACCGTAAGCCTAATCCCTTACGGTCCGTAAGGGACACCTAAGGGTCATAGGGTTGCCACGCGTGGGACTAGGCTTGCTGAGTTGACGTCTCCTTAATTTTAAATTTTGACAACGAGTTATAAGGATAATCATCGAGTAGGGAATACCCCCCCCCCCCCTAAGTTTTAGGGGCCCTGATCCTGATTCTGATTATTCTGAAAATTTTAGGGATTGTGCAGGATTACTTGGGTGTCTCAATTAGGGTTTCCTTTTTATACAATTAACATAATAAGTATTAATTTTAGTGAGAGTCGTTACATCCTCCCCACCTTAATAAAATCTCATCCTCGAGATTTGGACTATGATATTTTCTTGGGGTTATGTTAAGGAGTAGGGTTCCTACGGAAAGTGTGTTTTTCCTAGAAAGTCTAGGAAGCGATCTTGTCCATCCGATTGGTGTGTTTAAGGGTTGAGATTAAATCAATGGCAATCTTGTAATAATTAACTAGATTTAATAGATTGTTTTAAATGAGTAGGGGCAATTTCGTCCTTATGTGTGTTTTAAACCAATAAAAAATAACCGTCAGAGATATCACATCTCCTTAATACACGTCAATTTCCCTCTCTCTCTCTTTCTCTCTCTAAACCCAAATTCGGAAACCCCCAAAATCATACCAAAAATACCTAAAATCATGGATGAAGATAAGAGATTTTCCTTGTTCCATATACGTAAGATCAAGCTTTCATTGTACTGCGTGTATTACAAAGCGATTACGGGTGATTCTTGCTTGTAATTGACGGTATTTTGCTGGTTGCAGGGAAGAGATTCAAAAAGCAGGAAACTTTGGAAAGGATAGATAGCAGCGGAACAGTTACCGAAAGCCGATCGAAAGCTGGGGCGAAATCTGCTGATGTAAACACATTTGTATGAATCTGCTTGCTGTTAAAACACAGCTGCATGAATCTGAATTGCTGTTAAAACACAGCTGTATGAATCTGAATGATAAAACACATTTGTATGAATATGCTTGCTGTTAAAACACAGCTGTATGAATCTGAATGATAAAACACATTTGTATGAATCGGCTTGCTGTTAAAACACAGTTGTATGAATCTGAATGCTAAAACACAACTGTATGAATCTGCTTGCTGTTAAAACACAGCTGTATGAATCTGCTTGCTGTTAAAACACACCTGTATGAATCTGAATGCTAAAACACAACTGTATGAATCTGCTTGCTGTTAAAACACAACTGTATGAATCTGAATGCTAAAACACAACTGTATGCATCTGCTTGCTGTTAAAACACAACTGTTTGAATCTGAATGCTAAAACACAACTGTATGAATCTGCTTGCTGTTAAAACACAGTTGTATGAATCTGAATGCTAAAACACAACTGTATGAATCTGCTTGCTGTTAAAACACAACTGTATGAATCTGAATAATAAAACACAGTTGTATGAATCTGCTTGCTGTTAAAACACATCACCAAGAACAAACTGTTAAAGCACAGTACCAAGAACATGCTGATATATTCCAGCAAGAAAACGAAGGAATGATTGATATTACGTGAGATCAGAAATCGAAAACAAAAAATTCCGAAATTTATGTATAGTTAGTTATTGAAGATAATTTCCTAAAATAAAAATAGATTGTGAAAGTACATAAATGCCCTTTTAGATAAAATCTTTCAATGCCACATGTCGCGTTCTTATTGCTTCCTAGACTTTCTAGGAAAAACACACTTTCCACCCAACTCCTACTCATGTTACTCCTTTTAAACAATGTTTCGTGGGATGGAATTAAAAGATATTTGAGGGGTATGAATTTTGTAAATAAAAATGATTTATAGAAACAATTGGATTCAATATCCGAAATGAACTTATTTTGATCAATTGAGGGAGATCCCGAATTGATAAATCTCTATTTGAAGTGTGAAAAATGATTTGTTAATGATTATCTGAAATCAATATGGTTTACTTAAATGGTACTGGTCAATAGAATTTAGTGTATCGTAATCTGAGTACATAATTGTACCAAGAATATGACAAATCAAACAAATGACGTAGGAATAGGGTTTATTATTAGCACAGGCTACAAATGTATATGGATACTGCAAGGTATTGAAAGAACTTAAAATTTACCGTTTTTGAAATTAACTGAGAGTTTCAAGGAAGCGAATCTAGATATTTCAAAAGATGAAATGTTCAAACGAATGAGATGAAATGATATAGTTTTCAAGGTGATTGGGTTCAAGCCAAAAGATATATGATCACTGAATGTGAAGGACTTTTAGAATCAATAAAGTTCTTTGTCAAAAGAAAGCTTTCTTTGGTTGGCAACTGAGGAAGACTTAGAATCTACAGATTCAAAAATAAAATAAAAGTATAAAAATGATTTGTCAAATATTGAATTATGATATGAGAAAATCAATGTGCTGAGATGAGTGAATTTGCAAAGATATACAAAAAGATAATAGAGTTAGTAGATTATTTGTTTTGCCTTTTTACTATATGTAAATGGTCACTATTTTGAAATAAATATTGTTTTAGGATTTTACTATACTGTGTAAAATAACTTATATATACTATATATTACAAAACACCACAATGTTATTACATTACTAAATATTTTAGTATTATTATTTTGTAAAAGAAATCCCTATTATTTATAACGTTAAATAAAAGTTATAAATAAAGGTGTAAAAATATTTATTGTACAAAAGTATTTGTAAAATAATTTGAAAATATATATCACTTTATAGATCGATTCAATGTGATTACTTATTTTCATTTTGAAACTATATAATGTTGTGAATGTATTAACAATTGTTGTAAATAAGTGAAAATGGGGACTATTCTCTATATATTACAATGTTCTCCTAACCCAATCGTAGTTGATGACTTTTATATTATTCTTATTTCTTGCCAGAGTGTTATAGTTACCACAAAACATGTGATACACAATTATTTATATAATTTTATTCGTCCCTTTAATTCTTGTATGAAAATATGTTTTTTTTCTTTAAAGTTTATATATTTACATATAATTAAAATTTACTCAATAAGTATGACGACTTTATTTATATATATTAACTAGTCATTATTAAAAAAAAAACCCTAGCAGCTCCGAACTCTTCGGAGGCGGCGATCTCAGGCGAACAGGATCGGAAGAAGATCGTGACTGTAACATTTGTGCTTGTAATCATTGTGAACAGTTCAATTATCAATAAAATAATGTTATTTGATCCCAATGTTTGTTTGGTTGTGTTTTACATTTTTCATGTTTTGACTTTTGTTCAAATTCAAACTCTACATCGCTTTCTAGAGAATTATATGCAGACTGGTGCGTAAACGTACTCAGTTTAATGCGACAAATACTCCGGAACATCAACATATACTCAACGTACCTTAAATAACCTTTACATAACTTAGAAATAAGTTTTGAAGGCTTTGGTATAGCAAAAACAAGTTAATTCGCTTACAGGGACTAAACTTGACAAACTGCGAAAGTATGCCAACTGGAACTGTAACGAACATTTCGGAACATATCCACAAGTTAAACATACCATAAATATCCTTTACATAGCTTAGAAATAGGCTTGGAGGGGTTTGGTATGCTAAAACAAACTTTTGGATCATTCAGGGACTAAAAGTGTCAAAAAGTGCATAAGTTTGCACTTTCGCGCATAACTTACGTTCTGAATACATCCGAACATCCAAAAGTTTATGTAAGCATCCTTATATTATGCCTTAGTGTTTGGCATGAGAAAAATCCATTCGTCGCGTCATTTGGATCGTCTTTCACACTTATGCGCATTCCATCGTAATTAAGCGAACATCGCGATCGTACGGCCAAACGAACCGACATCCGACATATTTTTGGGCATGTTTCATGTCCACAATGTTTAGGCATCATTTTAGGGCCTTAAAGTTGGCTTTACAGGTCTTAGAAGGGCAGAAAATAGCTTAAACACGCAACAGGGACCAAATATGTAAATTCTGCAAGTGGTGCAGATCAGACGGGACCAGGCGGCCCACGTAAGATCTGCATGCACTTTCACGCGGGCCGCGTGAGGGTGTCTGACAGAAAATATTCTGCATTTAATGCAGTTTGGCCTTTCGTTCGATCAAGGGGCGATGCCCTTTCACCCTATTAAGAGCCAAGAGCCAATATCTGACTTACCACAAGAATTTGACAAGTGTACGCTCGAGATCGCGGCACGATATTCGATAAACGATCCTAACAGTTCCACTTTTCCTATAAATACCCCCCCCCCTTTTGTGTAAAAACCCACAAGAATCAGATCTAAAGCTCTAAGTTGGAACCATTGTTTCATACATGAGCTATTTGATCTAGATTAGCACTCGGGGACCCTCCGTAAGTCTTCTTTCGCTCTTTTATTCGCTTTTCGAGTCCGAAAGTCAACGTTTTGTTGACTTTCTGCATTGACCAGCTTATGGTCGATGCGAAGTTCATGGAACTTCATAACGTGAGCGTGATCACGATGGTTATAGTCCGTAGTGACTATACCTACTGATCACCACGTTATCTAGGCTCAGTGACGAGTCGTAGTTTCGGCTAAAATGTGCCTTCTTGCATATTTTGTAACCAAACTACTCGTGGGCATCAAAGCCGTTTGTTTTGATGTCAAACCTGTTTTCAAACTTAGTTAAGCATGTTCTAACATGCTTAGCTCGTCACTTTTAGTTTAGTGCTTATATAGGGTCGTAAGGTAAGTAGGCACATGTTCACATCATATGCCTGCTATGTTGTTAGTACATTATAGTACACGATTTCATTACATTTCATGCTATGTATGCCCATTGTGTGCGTACTTAGTACATTGATTTACATTACATTTCTGTTGCATATGTTTACTCAGCATATGGACACATTGATTTACATTACATTTCTGTTGCATATGTTTACTCAGCATATGGACACATTGATTTACATGAACATTTCTGTTGCATATGTTTACTCAGCATATGGACACATTGATTTACATGAACATTTCTGCTGCATATGTTTACTCAGCATATGGGCACATTGATTTACATAAACATTTCTGCTTCGTATGTTTACTTAGCATACTTAGTACAATTGTTTACATCACATGCCTTCATTTTGTTATGACATTTGGTTTGTTTAAAATGGGACAATACATTCATTAACATTAGCTACGCCGTTCGTTAGTAGGTAGTGGTACCATAGGAATTGACAACTCCCGTTTCTGAAGTCCTGGGTTGATAGGACTGGAAGGAATGACCGAATTCGATATACATACTTAGATAAACCTTTAATTTGTTTAAGGGTTTATCGCCGCAGTCTCAAGGCTTGGATGTATGCATAGTTTACAATACCGCATAAATGTTAATATCAATAGAGCATGCATTTTTCCACAGAACATAACGTTGGTTTAAACCACGTGTTACTTCAACAACTTGTTTTGTGCATTTTACATATGGTTTAAGTTGATACATTTCGCTTACCATACATGATACATTTTGGGATACACATTACATGATTTACATTGAACATAAACATTTGATATGGTTTACACAGTAACACTTGACATTTGGTTTATACATGAACAATTTACATGGTGGATTGGTTTGGGTAAATGGTTTGAGTAACGTGGAGTATGTAATATGATGCAAACATGGTGGATACGCCGCTGGTACTTCCTATATATAAATGTTTGTATAATATTACATATCTTAGCATTATCTAAATCATTTCAGTTTAGACATATAACATTTTAGACAAATAACATACTTTTCATAAAACATTGTCTTATAAAACAACTTATTAAATTCAACTCATTTTACTTGGTTTCTCGTTTAACCTTGCACTTATCTATACATATCATCTGATGTTTTCGTTTTCCAAATGGTTTACAAAGCAAGACAAAGTACAAGGTTCATGACTGACTGTTATTAAACATTTCTTTAACCTCAAGTCATGAATCCCATTTTCACAAAAACTATGTATCTCACAGGCATTTTTATGCTGACGTACCTACTTTCACATGTGTTTTCAGGAGATGTTCCATAGGACGATGAACATGACACTAGGGCGGACCTGTGCCTTAGAGACTAAAAACTGAAGATAGAACTAGAATAACTGTGTTTTGAATTCTGTACTTCCTTTTAAGACAATGTAACACCCTTGTTTAATAAATAAAATGTAACTTTAATATCCATGGTTGTATAACAATTAATTCTGTCCACGACACTCCCCGGCGTTTCCGCCGCGGTTGCATGTTATACGCGGCCGGGGTGTGACAGTGACGGGTAGGGATCGATACAAGGTGGATACGTGGTACGAGGCACCATCAAGGAAGGGTAGGAAGAACAATGCAGACGTGGGTTCGAAGGATAATGGTCAGGTTGCGACGAAGTTTTTTGTGTCCAATATTCCTGAGGGTTGTACGTCGGCGGTTCTGAATGACGTGTTTAAAGGATTTGGAAATTTGATCGGTACGTATATTGCTAGAAAATACGATAAGCTAGGTAAACGTTTTGGGTTTGTATCGTTTGCTAATGTGAAAGACCCGATAACGCTTGAGAAGGATCTAAAGGATGTTTGGATAGGCTCGTACAAGTTGTTCATTGTATTGGCTAGGTTTGTTGATGGGGTGAAAGTCACCTGGAAGGAGGATAAGAAGTGGGTTCCTGTAGCTGGGAAAAATAATGAGGCTAGAGTGAAGAAGGATGTACATGTTACAGTGGAAAATCAGCCAGCTTCTGCTTCGTTTGATGGTCGGTCGTTTCGAGATACTTTGGTTGGTAAGGAGAGGGGAGACGATATGGTTCACGTGGTTTTGGATGATGAGGTTATTGGGAACGTATTTTGGAATGGATTGGGTTTGCTTGGTACGACAAAAGACTTGCAGGCTCTGACCTCCTTAAAGGATTGGCTCAGGTCAGTAAGACTTCCGAACGTTCGTATTCGTTATGTAGGAGGGTTATCGGTGATCTTGGTGTTTGAAGACAAGGAGGGTATGATGGATTTTTTGAGCACCAAGGAGGTTTGGAATCCAGTGTTATCTTCTTTGGTGGTATGGGAAGGACAAAGGTTGCCGTGTGATCGCATTGCATGGCTTAAGATTTTGGGGCTGCCTTTGTGTTTGTTTGACTCTAGTGTTGTTGACAAGATTGGGTCTATGTTTGGGAGGGTGGTTCAATCGGCTCAAGTTAACGAGGACCTTGAAGATTACTCGTATGCCATGGTAGGTGTGTTATGTAATTCGATGAAAAGATTTAACCAAGTTTGTAACGTGAAGTGGAGAAACGAGGTAATAGCAATCTTAGTGGAGGAAGAGCTTGGCGAGTGGATTCCGGATTGCATTGGTACGGATGGGGAGGAGTCTTTAGATGATCTGAGGCCTCAGAAGATGACAATAGATTCACAAGGTGATAAGGAGTGTCCGAATGAGGAGGTGGCTGACGTGGGGCCGCAAGACGTAGTGGTTGATGCGATGGGTTCGAACTATATTCAGAACGATGCTCAACAGGAGGGAACTGTTCAGAACCTTGATACTTTTAAAGTCGATGGGTTACGATTTAGCATGCCGGAGGTTGTGGAGTGTTCGGGTAGTAAGAAAAACAAAAGAGGTAATTTTCGGAAGAAGGCTCGGTTCGATAAATCCCCTTCTCCGACGGGCCTTGAACGTCCGAAGAAACAGTCTAGGGAAGGTGATGATCCGTTTGACATTGATCGGTTTATTTTTTCGGTTCAAGATGCCCAGTTAGCCGGTGAGGAGGATGGTGGTAAAGATAATGGGGAGGTCTTGGTAGAGACTGTTGAAGAGGGTGTGGAGGCGGTAGTTAGCGAGGAACCGGTGATAGGAGTTGGGACGGATGTGGTTGTAGAGACCAATGCAATAGTGGAATTGGGACACGCCGTGGGGACGGTTGAAATCGATAGGTATGAATAGTCCATTCTGCGCATGGTCAACGAAGAAGGTTTTCAAGCTGGTTCCTTATGAATTGCATTTCTTGGAATATAAGAGGGTTGGGTTCCGCTAGTAAAGGTAATTGGATTAAAAATTTGAAGGTGGCAAATGAGGTTAGTTTCTTAATGATCCAGGAAACTCAGTTCCAGTCGTTTGACGGTGTGGATGTGAGTAGGTTGTGGGGTTCTAGAGACTTTGATTATGACGTTGTCGATGCTGTTGGCCGGTCTGGGGGTTTATTGTCGGTGTGGGATTCTAAGATTTTCACGAAGACGTCAGTGATTAAGCGAAGGTATATTCTTGTGGTCTCGGGTTATCTGAAGAACGATGGTCAAAAGGTTTCCTTTGTGAACGTATACTGCCCGCAAAAGTTAGTTGATAAGCGTATGGTCTGGGATGAAATCAAAGCGATGATTTCGGATGTCGACGAGATGTGGATTGTGGCGGGTGATTTTAACTGTGTCAGAGATCGGTTGGAACGTAGAAATTCAAAGTTTCATGAAGGGTCGACTAAGGAGTTCAATGATTTTTTAGATGAGTCGGGTTTACAGGAGTACTCGCTTCGTGGTCGGAGGTTCACTTTTCTTTCGGGTAATAAACTTAGTCGTATTGATCGAGTGTTTGTCACTTGGTCTTTCATGAATAAATGGTGCAACGCGGAATATAGAGTTTTGGATAAGGTGGAGTCGGATCACTTTCCGTTGTTGTTGAAGATAGAATCAAAAAATTTTGGTGCCAAGCCTTTTCGTTTTTATAATTCATGGTTAAATAGAGAGGGGTTGGACAAAGTGGTGGAGGATTCGCTGAACAGTGGATCTCTGGAGGGGCCGGCCGATATTATCCTTATGTCCAAGTTTAAAATGTTGAGGAATAATATCAAAAATTGGCACAAAGAATTGACTGCTCTTGAGAAGGAGGAGGAACATGGGTTGAGGGCTGACATAGGGGTTCTAGAAGAGGCTTTAGAATCTCGGGAGTTAACTGAAGCGGAAGTGTGGGTTTTAGAAGAGGCGAATAAGAGATTGAGAGAATTGGAAGTTTATAAAACTCGGGACCTGAAACAAAAAGCTAGAGTGAAGTGGGCGAAGGAGGGAGATGCGAACTCTTCTTTTTTTCATGGAGTCATTAACTCGCGTCGGGTGTCTAATTCTATTCCTGGTTTGGTTATCAATGGCGAATGGGTAACGAAGCCTCAAGCGATTAAGAGAGAGGTGTATCGGTTTTTTAAGGATAAGTTTGTGGAAGAGCTTAAATTTCGGCCTGGCCTCATCGTTCATGACATCAACACTCTTGACCCTGTGGAGGCAGACGGGTTGGTTGCTCCATTCTTAGAAAAAGAAATTAAAGAAGCGGTTTGGGATTGTGGTAGTGATAAAGCGCCGGGTCCGGATGGTTTTAACTTTCGTTTTATTAAAAAATACTGGCCCTTGCTTTCAGGTGATTTTGTGCAGATTTTTAAAGAATTTTCAGAGACGGGAGTTATTAGTAGGGGAGCGGGATCCTCGTTCATTACGTTGGTGCCAAAAACAAAGGACCCGGTGGATTTAGGAGAGTATCGCCCGATTAATTTGATTGGTGTAGTCAGCAAAGTTATATCTAAAGCTCTAGCTAATCGGTTAAAGAAGGTGATGGATGGGTTAATATCCGAAACGCAATCTGCTTTTATAGCGGGGAGGTACATCCTTGATGGTCCTCTAATTATTAGTGAACTTCTCTCATGGGCTAGGAAGGGTGGGAAGGCTTTGTTTATGTTCAAGATCGATTTTGCTAAAGCCTACGATAACATCAACTGGGAGTTCTTGGTTTCCGTTATGAGACAGATGAGATTTCCCGAGGTGTGGTGTATGTGGATAAAGGGTATTTTGACGTCTACAAGATCTTCTGTGCTAGTGAATGGGTCTCCGACATTTGAGTTCGCATGTGAGAAGGGTATGAGACAAGGTGACCCTATTTTGCCGTTTTTATTCATTATTGTTATGGAGGCTTTTGCAGGGATGATGAGAAAGGCGTGTGAGGTGGGTTCGTTCTCTGGTGTTCGGCTTCCGAATAGTGGTTTAGTTCTTTCTCATTTACTCTACGCGGATGATGCAATGATTATGGGCGAATGGTCGAGTAGTAATTTCGACACCTTGCGGCGTTTGCTTAGAGTCTTTCACTTGTGTTCGGGCCTTCGGATAAATATTCATAAGTCTACCTTGTTCGGTGTGGGGAAAGGTATGGATGAGATCAGTGATATGGCATGCTCTCTGGGATGTTGCTCGGGTGTCACTCCGTTCAGGTATCTTGGTATTACTGTGGGGGCGAACATGGGCAGGATTAATAACTGGGATCCGGTGATAGATACTTTTAAAAACAGGTTATCTAAGTGGAAGTCCAAGGTGCTCTCGATAGGTGGTCGGTTAGTGTTGATTAAATCCGTCTTGGAAAGCTTACCGTCTTATTATTTCGCATTGTATAAGGCGCCTAATGCGGTTATTATGAGCTTGGAGTCATTGATTAAAAGGTTCTTGTGGGGCGGCGACGAGGATATTAGAAAAGTGCATTGGGTGGCGTGGGACAAGGTTACTTCTCCTAAGAAACTTGGGGGGTTAGGCCTTTGTCATTTGGGGGATATTAATAATGCGTTTTTGTTAAAGTGGCTTTGGAGATATAGGGTGGAAGGAGATTCTTTGTGGAGACGGGTCATCGATGCTATCCATGGCTCCGCGCGGCAGTGGGAGATGTATCCTAGTAAAGCTTGTATTTCGGGTACGTGGTCTAGATTGGTAAAGAATTGTGAAAAAATTAAAGTGGGCGAGTCTTGTGGGATTAATATGGTTCGGGGTTTGGTAGGCAACGGTTTGTCTATTAGATTCTGGCTAGATCCTTGGGTGTCTAGTGTTCCGTTGAAGACTTTATTCCCGAGTTTGTTCCGGCTTGAAGCTAATAAATGGTGCCTTGTAGCTGATAAGATTGGGGGTCATCAAGGTTCTGGTCTAGGTCCGTGGAATTTGAGGGCTCTTCCTTCCTCGGCTCAGGAGTTAAATGAGTTATTTGATATTCACAGTTTGGTTGCGACCCAGAGTATTGAGGATAGAAGTGATAAATGGGCTTGGTTTGATAAGGGCCCAGTTGTCTTTTCTGTTCACGAGGCTAAACTTTGGATTAGTAAGGATCGAGTGGGGGTGCCTAGGGATGAAAATATTTTTAAGTGGTATAAGTGGGTTCCCTTGAAGTGTAATATTTTTATGTGGAGGCTTCTTTTAGATAGAATTCCTACTAAAGAGGCGTTGCGAAGAAGGAACATTATTCATGGTGAGAGCGCTTGTTATTTTTGCAGCGAAGAGGTTGAGAGTGTTGTCCATGTTTTTACTGGTTGTGGACTGGCGACAGGTGTGTGGCAGGGCATTGCAAGTTGGGTTCGGCTCCCTCCGATTTTTTTTGTTTTCTATTAAAGACTTACTCGAAGTGGTTAAGTGCTCGGGATGGTCGAAGAGTAGGAAAGAGATTCTTTATGGGATTGTTATGGTGACCTGTTGGCGGATCTGGAAAGCCAGAAATGAGAGGATATTTTCTCAGAAGAATAGAAGTGTTGCGGAGTTAGTGGCAGATGTTAAATCTTTGAGTTATCTTTGGTATTGTAGTAGGGGTAAAAATGGGGGAGTGGATTGGAAGGGTTGGAAAGTTTTTTTCTTTTGATGTAATGTAATTTTTGTCTTGGGGGATTTCTGCCTTGGAAGTCCCCCGTTCTTTTGGGTGTTTTAATGAAGTTTGCCTTTCAAAAAAAAAAAAAAACTAGTCATTATCATGGGTGGATATTGGTTAATGCTGCCTTGTTTAAGCATAGGTGGCCAGTCCATGCCTAACTAAGGCTAGACTATTCAATACATGTCCCTGATAATAACTCTAGTATCTAAAAATAATATTAATACTACTAATAAAACTAATATTAATTACCAATAATAGATAACTAAATATAAATGAAAGTATATCTCAAACAAAAATTTAAAAATATAAAATTTTCACTTCAATGGTTTTAACAAGAATTTTAAATATAGCAATACTATTTTATAAATTAGGTATTTACTTATGTAAGTTTCCATATATAATCAATAAAATTTATATTTTAAATTTATATAATGTTTTTTTTTTCGAAATGATAAAGCAATAAATATCACGAAAGGCTCGATTGGTGTTGTAAAAGATATACTGAAATATGAAATAAATTTGTGTATCAATATCTTAGCACATGATTGTGTTAAGATTACCTGTATAGAATAAATTAGCAGAGCGAATTCGATATGAACAAATAAATAAATAATTAAATCTGAGATTAGCGCAAGCTTCAGATTTTGTGAAAAGGTCACCACAAGGTAATCATGATCAAAGAAATAATTTAGTGAAGTCGAAGGCCAAGATAGCACATCATAGTTCAAGAGAATCGAAGCGCTTGTTGGGATTATTTTGAATTTGATAGCTGCAATCCATCATATGGGACCTTGAATTGGATACGTAATGCGAGCAAGTTAACTGGGATTGAATAAAACGAGTTTTAATAAGGAAGTTCGGACATGATCACAACTGAAACCATGTATATCCTTTAAAATGAAAATCGAGTTTTTCAAGAAATTTATTGATTCGATATTAAAGAGTCATGGCTTTGTAAAAACGCGGTTTACAATGCAAAGATCGAGTATAGCGAAACGAGATTTGAACTTTTAATAAAACAATAAATTGGAATGATGCCCTCCGATGGTCTTCATAACTTAAATGAACCACATGCGCAACAAACAGTGCATGTGTAACGTGTGGATTTACCAAGAAATGAAATGGATCAATATTTGCTACTATGAAAGAAATCCTCATGGTATGATGACCATTTGGGGGAGTAGAAACGCGAAAGTCAACTTATTATAGGCAGAAGTCAGAATTGCAATGAAAGGAATATAAGAACTTTATCTGGAATTTCGTGCGATAACCGTTGTTAAGTGACATTACCAAGGAATATCGAATGAAATGAAATGAAATAGGGGATTTGCAAAGGTATGTGACTCCTTTTTCAGTGATAATAATTATGACTCAGTTTAGACTATGCACCGATGATTGTGAAATCTTGTTCCAACGTACCTCAGCGAGATTCAGATCGTTTGTAGGATCATGTGGCAAAGTGCTTCTTTTTGATTAGTAGTTTTCTACTGATAGAATTAGTATTGGTGTCATCGTGCCCAATTTATATTTTTCAAAGGTCTTGCCTTGGAAGTTGTGTGTGATAAACTTCGACGTCTGTGGACGTATAATTTAAGTTTCATGTGTTTTCTTGTGTATTAGCATAACTTTATATGCTTCTTACTTGCGTTAATAGTATATGGTAATGCATTGGAAATTTGTACTTTTGATGATGTTCCAACTTAATGGGTTTCCATTTATTATTGTCGCATGAGTTACGAGACAGATGATCAAACGAAATAATGTTTGATATCGGAATTAAAGATATATGCAAGAGATTTCTGATAAAGAAATCTAGAATTATTATTGACACATATGCTTGTGTTTTATTCTTAATTATCAATCGTTACGGTTTTTTGGAATTTCTTATACATATCTATATAATCATATATTTCACATGCTGTAATATACATACCCTTTATAAGGTCAATGTATTCATATTTCCAAGAACCAGTCAGATATTTGGTCATGATATTATTTAGGGAAATCTTGTCACTGATTTGACATATCATTTACCCCGTCTTATCCGGTTCGCGCCGGAGCGGTAATCTCAATATGTTCGGACAAACTGGAGAGTCTGCTACTCTATACCCAGTTTTGCCGGAGGAAATTTTCTATTTCCCATAAATAGTATTTTTTTTCAAAAAGTGCCTCTTTTATTAGGGCTTTTATCCAGAATCAAGGAAATTTGTATTTCCATAACATATCTTTATTCTTGACCAAGTAATATCAATAAACAAGAATAAATAACAATTAAATGCTATTGCCTGCTAGTCGTCATTCTTATGGAATACCAATATCCATCTTATATAAGTAATTTTATCTTGAAGCTTATATTAAGACAAAATTCTTAAGTTCGAGTCTAAATATTATTCTGAGTGCTATCAGATAATATTAAGTTTCTAACTTTCCGTTTATGCTTAGGTATTATTATAACACCTAATTGCTTTAAACAAGTGGCTTAGCTTATACTAAGGCATCTTTTCTTATGTTCAAGTCTAAATGCTATCAGATGTGCTACCAGCTAATAGCAATTTCCTAACTCTTTTATTTAAGCTTAAGTATTATTATCACAACACTTATAGGCTTAAAGCAGTGGCTTAGCTCTGATACCACCTTTTACTGTCCCGACCCCATCTGGCCGGAATCGGGCGCCGCGAACAGCCCAGTGGTACCGGTGATTATTTTGAAAAACATTGCAGCGGAAATTTCATCAGGACCGTGAGTTAGGAAAAATATCAGAGTTTTAAAACACCGGATTTTATTTATTAAATAGATGGGATAAACCCATGTTTTACAAAGGTAGCTTTAATAAAAATGATATTTCTTAATTTGATTTAATTAATAAAATAAGCCACTTCTTGATGCCTTCGGTGCCAGATCCAATTCTTACTCCAATATACTGTAATTACCTGAAACGCGTTTTAAAAAGGTTTTGTCAGCGGGAAATACTGAGTGAGTTCATTCAGGTTTTATAAAAACAGATTTGTTATAATTCACAGTATTAAGAGAGATTACAATGTTTCTGATATCAAACCAACTACCCACAGTATTTGTCACTCGACTCATTTCGGTGACTGTGGTCATATCACCATTGGCTGCCCCAATGAATGACGAATATCACTTAATTTTAGGTTCGCCCACCTAAAGTGATAACAACAGTAGTAATGTGCACAATACCCCACATACCGGCTGTAATTTGGTGATTACATAAACTTAATCACTGTAATTATAATTCTGAAAATAATTTGGAGTATTGTAAAACATTTGATAAAAAGAGAATGACTCACATTATAAGCATGCAGTATTGATTTAACAAGCTTCTGGATACTATTCCTTCTGATAATTAAGCGTATACTTTATTGTTCTGAATCTTCTGATGAAGTAGTAGTTTGTTTGATTGTAAGTGTGCAGTTGGGAGTATCCGGGTAGTTAAACATATAGTTTAACAGAATGGAATACGTATTTGTGTAAAACCCAAATCAAACCTTAACGGTAGTCACGAGATTCGAACCTTAACAGAATTCACAAAGTATAGTACTTTGGCATCCGTTTAACGAACTCACAAAGTATAGTACTTTGGTATCCATTTAACGAACTCACAAAGTATAACACTTTGGATTCCGTTTACCGAAATTCACAAAGTACAACACTTTGGCATTCGTTAGTTGGTTCCTGAATCAATCGGACAGAACATCGCTTTGGTGATTATTGGTTAGAACACCAACGTATAGAGAGAAGAATAGAAGAAATGAGCAAAGGAAAATGAATTCCTAAGCTTCCTATTTATAGGTAAAAAGTATGAAAGTTCTAGGAAGTTTCCTATAGCTTTTCTAGGAAGTTAGCTATACATCTTCTAGGAAGCTTCCTATCCACACATATCTATCCTCTTACACCTTCCTAGCACCTTCCTTTGATATTATCTACTTTATATTTATATATATTTCTATTTAGGTGATTAGTAGATCTTACTTAGCTTAATTAATCTTGCTTAACTTAATTGATCTTGCTTAGCTTAATTAATCCTGCTTAACTTAATTAATCGTTCTTAGCTTAATTAATCTAGTTTAGCTTAATTAATCCCACTTAATTAATTAATTAATCTCACTTAACTTGATTAATAGATTAATTAATCTACTTAGTTAACTTAACTGCTAAGTTTATTTAAGTTTACTTAACTATTAAGTATTCTAGCAGTTTCCTGATTACGGGTTCTAATTTCTAGACACAATGGAACTCGTATTAGTGTATTAACTCAATTCAACTTTAACGATAATCACGAGATAGAAATCCTCACAACGAATGACAAAGTGCGATACTTAAACATCCAGCGTATTCGCAACGAATGACAGAGTATAGCCTGAGTTCGGGCAACACTCAAACATCTTGTCGGAATCACGACGAATGACAAAGTATAACCTGAGTTTAAGCAGCACTTCAACATCCATCGGATAGTCTCAATCGATCGGATAAAGTATCGTACCAGTGATTAGAGTTATTACTCTAATAACGGGCAGAGTTTAGGGATTTACAGGGTAAAATCCCGAGCTATTATTTACAAAAATAAAAGCTGACGGAAAGAAAAGAATTGAACAGCGATCGAGTTAATACCCGGCATCGTAGCAGCACCCTGCTATACTAATTGGAGATTATTTCGGTTATAACTCAACGTATATTTGGAGTTTTTACGTCGTTTTACTTTCTGATTTCGAGTCCCAAGGCCTGCTATTTATACACGAAATTTGACATGCTTACGGACCGTAAGCCTAATCCCTTACGGTCCGTAAGGGACACCTAAGGGTCATAGGGTTGCCACGCGTGGGACTAGGCTTGCTGAGTCGATGTCTCCTTAATTTTAAATTTTGACAACGAGTTATAAGGATAATCATCGAGTAGGGAATACCCCCCCTAAGTTTTAGGGGCCCTGATCCTGATTCTGATTATTCTGAAAATTTTAGGGATTGTGCAGGATTACTTGGGTGTCTCAATTAGGGTTTCCTTTTTATACAATTAACATAATAAGTATTAATTTTAGTGAGAGTCGTTACATCCTCCCCATCTGGGATAGAATCCCTTCTGACAAAGAAGAATCGCCGTTTCCAGTTTGTATCATTCTTAGTGGCTTTGAAGATGGGATGTTCTTCACCGGGTTTACGCTTGAATAGATATCAGTGGGATCCAAATGTTGTGAGGTCATACATCTCTGCCAATTCTGACATTCCTAGAGCAATTCCTTCTTGCTCAATTATCCTCTCAAGGGTATATAAGACCCTCCAGATTATTGGCATAGCTTGAATATAGGAGATGCCGGTGAGGGAGAAGAAAGACTGGGTGAATTCAGGGAAAGGATACGAGTATCCTATTGTGAAAGGAGTGACCGGGAAAGCTACCCAAGTTTCAGAAATGTAATCACTTAGAACGGTGGGATCAAACGGTTTGAAATAGGTGTTCGCCGGAAAACAATGCCGGATTCTGTCTATTTGTGGATCAGTGAAGCAGCACCTTTCATTCGCCGAATCTTTGACGATCCCCTGGCTCTTAAGAGGACTGTCCTTCTTGTGATCCTTAGCAGGAGAGGATCTTAACATCATCTTGATTATGAAGAAGGAGAAGATAAAGAAGGAGCAGAGAAAGAAAACGTAAAGGAAGAAGAGGAAGATAGATACCTGCTTGATCTTCGGATATGAATTTAAAGGGAGTTTCTCTTGAATTTAAATGCGGATTGATCCCTATCTCTAACTCCTATTTATAATGATGATTTTGCAGGATAGTCACTTCAGTGACGTCATGTTCATAACGGCTAGTCTGATTACAACGGCTAGTTATCCGTTGGTTGATTGCGGATAAGAACAAAATACAACTCGTTTATTTACATATTTACTCCTTATATTTTGGGGGCAATTGTTAGGGGAGGATTTCTCAATGACCTGTGATCCTCAATTACTGTTGGGTTTGGTGATCCTCACTTCTGTTTCAGTTAGTGATCCTCAGAAGTGCTTCAGGATCAGGATCATGGATCATCTTAAGGATCCTTATACTAACGATTGTCTACTTTGAATATGGTATTGTTTTGCAGGAGTACCAGCTTGGACATGGTCTTGGCGACATTCCTGGAGCATATTCCGTGTTTATTCCGCACGTGCTAAGCTAAAAGTGGACGTTATGGAGTCGTGGAGGACTTGCACCATTTGCGGAGTGTTAGTTAGTGTAGTTATTTTCCATTTTTAAAGGGGTAGCGAGCTAATTAGAAAACACTTGGCTATTTTTTGGCTACACACACACTCGTACAACTGCTCTCACCTGTTTTTGTTAATTCACTTAGCGATTATACACTTTTTCCACAATACACTATAGTGATCCTTGTACTAAGCTCGCTATCATCCAAAGTTGTAATACATTCATTGTTTAATTTGAGTTGGTTATCGGTAGTTTCCATCACCCAAGGTTTTTTATGCCGGAGATCATTCATTGATCAAGGACTTTTTCCTCGTATAAATCTTTATGTCACTTGTTCATTTCATTTCTGGGTGATCCTTATTGTTGTTCAATAACTCAAGCATCATTCCCCGTAACAGAGAGTTTGGTTGCATTATCATTGCTTGATTTTTGACCAAAACAGTGATATGGTGTTGAGGAAAGCATTTCAGAATACCACCAATCCTGCTGATGGAAAGTTGGCACCAAAGTGGGAAGGCCCTTATTTGATTGAAGCTGAAGCAGGAAAGGGGGCATATCGATTGCTAACAATGGAAGGTGATTTGCTACCAAGAGCTTGGAATGTTGTCCACTTGAAGAAATACTTCATGTAATGAGGATCCATGATCCTTACCTAACAAGTATCCTCAAAGAATCCTTACAGGACAGAGGACCCTCATTTTGGTAATATCCTAATCTCAACTATTTCATTCTTTAATTATCCTATATATAAGGATAAGGATCCTGGATCCTTTATCCCCTTTTCATTTGATTCTGAGTTTTGCAGAAGGTTTAGGTATCCTTAACAAAGGATTGACTATCCACAGAAGTATCCAGTTATTTGGGTTTGACCCCAGTTGTTTGGGCTTGACCCTAGTTATTTGGGCTTGACCCCAGTTTGGGCCTGTCCCCAGTATCACCAGTAGCGCATGATGATTCTGGTACAGTTCATGGCAATGGGACCAGTACCCGCTTTAGGGGCTGACAATTTCATTGTACTGGCTGTATCCGGGATCCTACGTATAATGGTAGACGTACCATACATCCGTTCCTAAGGTTTCTAACGTTTTCACGTTAGCTAAGGTTTTGGCATTTTCATGTCACTAAGTTTGGATAGTCGTAAGTGAGGGCCATACTCCAGTTTACATACGATCCTTTGGGCTTGTCCCCAGTTATCCTTTGGGCTTGTCCCCAGTTATCCTTTGGGCTTGTCCCCAGTTATCCTTTGGGCTTGTCCCCAGTTATCCTTTGGGCTTGTCCCCAGTTATCCTTTGGGCTTGTCCCCGGTGATCCTTTGGGCTTGTCCCCAGAATTGTTGGGCTTGTCCCCAGTTACTAACTTTTATCTTATATTGGCTCAGTCCCAAGTTGTATCCTATTTCAGGTTTTTGAAGCTAAACGCCCAGGGATCCTTGATCCTTATCTTCTACTAAGGTTTGTCTTTCGGTTATTCTGATTATAAGTATTAAAGGTTAGGATCCTAACTTGGATCCTCAGGTATGATCCTCAAATTGCTTTGATTTTATTTATCATTTACATAAGTAACCCTTACCCTTTGACAACAGGATTTATTATCCTTAAACTATACTACTTTTCAGAGTTTGTCAATTATAGGATATTTGATCCTTGATCATATCCTAAACTTTTTAAGAAAATTTAGTAATCTTTTCTTGGTAAATTCAAACAAAGAATATATCATAACAACTGAAAGATAAAATGTATCCAAATAAAACAACACATGATAAGACAAAAAGATTAAAGTCTTATTTATTCACAATGTTAAACCCTTTAAGGTTGTCAAAATTGCCAACCCACGTTTCTACCAGCAAATCATGGCCCGTCCACATGGGTTGGCAAAGGGTGTCCACTGTTAACAGGTCTTAAGATTGCAGGAAATAAAAGATGGCAGGATAACAAGTGGTATCATCCCCCAAACAGAGGATCCATCCACCACCCATTATTCCACCTATTGTCCAAAGGATCGGTGATCCTTAATCCTAAAAACTATTGTTCAAAATACAGACCAACCATTGTTCAACAAAAACATCAACAACCACAAAAACCGCTACCAAACTATAAAAAAAATGGGTTCCGGCTATGTCTAGAAGTGTCCATCATCGCCCATCCTTGCAGCTCACACCTTGGCCGCATCTTCACCAGCATCACTACCTGCTTCTCCGCCACCCTGATCCTTGCCGTTGCCACTTGCCTCGATTGCCAGGACCTCTGTAGCCTCCTCCTCATCTTCCAGCTCCGCCAATTTTGCCTTCCAGCCCTCCTTGTCCCAGGTGCTCCTGTCGAAGTCAGGATCCTCAGCTTCTTGGGCCATCTGGAGTTTGATCTTGTACATAGTAATGGCAGCAGAGACTTTAGCATCCTCTATGATCTCACGTTTTTCTTGGTCCGTATCAATTTGTGCCATGACCGCTTGCCTTTTTGCTACATTCAGATCTTTTTCAAGGGAGGAGATAGTGTGATCCTTAGCCTGAGAGATCTTCTGGAACTCCGAGTGCTTTTGTTCAGTTTCCTCGACATAAGCATCAAACAGCTCTTGGATTTTGGCAAATTTCTGCAAAAAAACAAAGCAAAGTTCAGAACTTGTGATCCTTAACTTGGCAGGATACCCGGTCAGGATCCTTACCTCAGAAAAATACTCCAAGAATTGATGGCGGATGAGGGATAGCCCGTCAAGGTCTTCAGTTTCAGAGGCCTTCCTTTTCTTTCCTTTGGAAGTCACGGGCTTAGGAGGGGCAGTACTTGGGCTAGCAGCAGTCTTCTTTCTCCCAGATCTGGGACCCACGGCAGTGAGATTGGTAACGCTGAAACGGGTAGCAGACTTTGATGACTTTCCAGCACCTACACACCCAAAACAGATAAGTATCCTTATTTCATTTCTATTTATCTATTTATTTAAACATTTAATTGTGCAAAAAACATGATACTTACTTGACATTGTTACAGAACCTGAGGATACTTCTTGAGAATCCTGGGTATTGGCTTGAAATGATCTTATTGCAGGATCAAATTTTCGAAAAGCAGCAAGCCTCTCCTTTGTGGCAGGTGATGGAATAATGTGCGAAACAGAGATAGTTGCACAAAAGAAACAAAAAGATGTTAGTGATCCTCATGAGAAGCAGGGTTATCCAGTGATCCTTCCAAGGATCCTCTATCCTACCATGGGTGGTCCATTTCCTTGGCAAATCCTTCCCATTCGTGATGGTATCCCTCCTGACAAAGAAGAACCGCCTTTTCCAGTTGGTATCATTCTTAGTGGTTTTGAGGATGGGGTGTTCTTCTCCGGGTTTGTGTTTGAACAGATATCGATGGGATCCGTGGCTCACAAGATTGTACATCTCTGCTAACTCTGACATTCCCAAATCAATGCCTTCATGCTCAATGATTCTTTCAAGGGTACTCAAGACCCTCCACATCATTGGCATCGCTTGGATATAGGAGATGTCGATGAGAGAGAAGAAAGACTGGGTGAATTCAGGGAAAGGATACGAGTATCCTATTGTGAATGGAGTGACCGGGAAAGCTACCCAGGTTTCAGAAACGGAATCGCTCAGAATGGTGGGGTCAAAAGTTTTAAAAGTGGTGTTCGCAGGAAAACAATGGTGAATTATGTCTATCTGTGGATCAGTGAAACAGCATCGTTCCTTCATAGAGTCTTCGATGATCCCCTGACCCTTAAGAGGACTGTCCTTTTTGTGATCCTTAGCCGGTGAGGATCTCAGCATCATCTTGGTCATGATGATGATAAAGGAGAAGATGAATAGAAAGAAAACGTAAAGGGAGAAAGGGGAGAGAAATACCTGCCTGATCTTCGAATGTGGATTTAAAAGGAGTCTCTCTTGAATTTAAATGCATATTGATCCCTATCTCTAACTTCAATTTATAATCATAACCTTGCAGGGTAGTCACTTCAGTGACGTCAGATTGGTAACGGCTAGTCCGGCTACAACGGCTATTTATCCGTTGGTTTGTTGCGGATAAGAACGAGAAAATATAACTCGTTTATTTACATTTTACTCCTTATATTTTGGGGGCAATTGTTAGGGGAGGATTCTCCAAAGATCAGTGATCCTCAATTACTGTTAGGCTTAGGGATCCTTAATTCTGTCTGAATTGGTGATCCTCAGAGAGTATTGTAGGATCAGGATCCAGGATCATCATAGTGATCCTTATACTAACAATTGTCTGCTTTGAATATGAAGTTGTTTTGCAGGAGTACGTGCTTGGACCTGGTCTTGGCGATATTCCTGGAGCATATTCCCTCTATATTCTGCATGTGCTTGACCATGGTGAACGTTATGGAGATCGTGGGGAGGGTGCACAAATTGCGGATAGTTAGTTATTTTAGATATTTGCTAAATTTAAAAGGGGATAGCGAGCTAGATTAGAACACTTGGCTATTTTTGGCTAAACACACACACTCGTAACTGCTCTGATTAGCTCTCAACTGTTGGCTCGATGATTACACACTTTTTTGCACTTTACACTTTAGTGATCCTTGTAACAAGCTCGCTATCATCCAAAGTTGTAATACATTTTCTGTTCAATTTGAGTTGGTGATCGGTAGTTTCCATCACCCGAGGTTTTTTATGCCGGAGATCAACTCTTGATCAAGGGCTTTTTCCTCGTATAAATCATTGTGTCACTTGTTCATTACATTTCTGAGTGATCCTTAATATTGTTCATTGATTCAAGCATCACACCTCACATCTAAAGATTTGGTTGCATTATCTTGGCTTGATTTTTGACCAAAACACCACGGTATTCCTGGCTTCTCCACTAAAGCCGACGAGTACAGTGGACTTTGAAGTGATATCCATTGGAGATACATTCATTCTTTTCAACGTTTCCACCTGAATTATGTTGTCATTTCTGCCATATGGCTTAGAGCGATATGGTTTATACGAGGATTCTGATTTCCTGTTGGTGGATTCATAGGTTGAGGTAGAATTCATTCTCTCTTGCATCTTTTTGTCATCTTCCAAGCGAATATATCTCAAGGCCTTGTTACGAGCTTCGTCGAGATTCCTGCAGGGATTCATTACAAGATCCTGATAAAACTGAGAATCCTTTTGCAATCCCATCTTAAAAGCCTGCACAGTTGTTGCAACACCAAGATGTGGGATATCCAAGGATTCCCGGCTAAACTTATTCACATAATCCCTCAAGGATTCCTGAGGTCCTTGAGTTATCATGTAAAGATCACTGGTTAATTTCTCAAAACTCCGGCTGCAAGAATGTTGACTATTAAATAGATTAACTAAATGAGCAAAAGAAGTAATTGAGTGAGGAGGAACGTTTAACAGTCATTTTAAGGCTGATCCTATTAAGGTAGAGTTGAAACCCTTGCATAAGCATGCTTCTTTGAGATCTGGGGGAATAGGATTAATTTCCATCCTTTCCCTATACTGGGTGATATGCTCCTCAGGATCCGTAGTTCCGTCATAGAGCTTCATGTTGGGGGTTTGAAATCTTTTTGTGTTTTCAGCATCATAGATAGGATGCGCAAAACGTGATATCCTGTGACTGTACTGGGATACTTCTAGAATTGGCTGGACCACCCCAGGCACACTGGATATCATGTCTTTTAGCTTCTGAAGCTCCCTAGATAACGCTGACGTCACACCTGTATCCTGCAAAGATCCAACACCGTTAGTGGCAAGAGTATTATTATTATTAGATACATTACCGATCTGGGGATTCTGGCCATATCCTGAAGCATATCCTGAGCTTCTCACAGTTGACATTCTAACCAAAGAGGGTATCTCAGGAGTATGATTCTGAGAATGGCTAGGTATAATATTTCCCCGGTTATCCTCAGTGTAAACTGCAGAACTGAAGTTCAAAGCCATGGGCTACAAGGGAGTGACAGTATCTTCAGCAGGCCTGCTCGAGCTTGACTTCAAGAGTTGTATCTCTCTTATCAGCATCTGATTGGTTTCCTGTTGCTGCCTCATCTGTTCCTGTACACTACCAAACAAATTTAGAATTTCCTCATTAGAAGCTAAAACAAGACCGGATCCCTGAACATTGCGGGTGGGAATAACATCCCGAGCCACATGAATTTCAGTTCCTTGAGAAGAAGCTTGAGATCTCGGAGGAGGTGGTGGAAGCACCGAACCAATTGTTGCAGAGTTTGTAGCAGACATGGTGGAAGAGCTCATGTTTGATCTTGAGGCCATTGAAAACAGTTTTGAAAAGAATTTTGAAAATAGAAAACCAAATAGCGATTTTGCAAAAGCTTTTAGTAAAAATAGCACCACTCGACCCACGGTGGGCGCCAAATTGTTTTGGTCAAAAATTACCTAAGCAATTTAGTGATCAAATTAGTTAAGTGAGGTAGTGTGCTAAGAGAATGTGTTCAAAAATATGTTAATTAAGTTGTTTGCAAAAACAGTTTCAGGATACGGCTCAGGATATAGAGCTGTATCTGTGATCAAACAATGAGCAAAAAAGTAAAGGTTGACACGTGATGTACGAGGAAAGCCCTTGATCAATCTAGATCGCCGGCACAAAACCTCGGGAGCTGACAATCGCAGATGCTTTGTTCTTCTATTACTTCAAATGTCAGGATACAGTGCAGGATGTAGTGCGGATCAACTAGGTGTTACAATGTAATTTGAGTACAAGTGTTTGCTAGAAGCTAGAGAGCTAAAGTGTACGAAAGAGTGTGAGTGTAAAATTGTGTGCCTTAATCTGAGCCGCCCCATCTATTTATAGTAAAAGAAATATAACAAACTATCCTATTAAACCGGGATCCGGCGGATATTCCCCACTTGAACGTTGTAGACCTGGTCTTTCGGGTCCAACGTCTCTCAAATAACTGATTTGCCCAAGTCTCTAGGAGAAGAAGTCCAGCTGACCGTTAGTGACCTACAACTTCTTACCTGCACGTGGATTATTTAGTTAATACCAGGATATCGCCCAGGATGTTACCAATATCCCGATCCGGTATCCTGATCACAAGCAAACAGTCAAAAGCGATATTAGTCAGGATATATACGCTCAGAAAATGGCCCATAACACTTTGCTCAACACAATTTCCCTATCGTTGCCGTGTAATAAGATTCACATTCGTTCCATGAGGTAGTGAATATCGTCCGTCTTGTCAGTTCGAACAGAGCGAGTCTGATCAGGTAAGTTAGAGTCGATAATGAGCTGCGAAGCTCGTGCACGTTCAGGTTTTACAGTCGTAATCATTCAAAAGTTCCATCCAGCGATGTCATTGCATGCTTTAGCTCTTTTCGAAACAACGATACACGGGAGGCCCTTGTGATCGGTCTAAGTAATGCATTTGGTACCGTCCAAGTAATGCCTCCAACTTAAATCCAAACACCACGGTTTCCACCGCAGGTTGTGACTCATGCAATTCTCCTTCGTAAATCCACTGCGTGTGTGACAACCCTCAAAATTCCATATATTCCGTACAATTTATTATTGATAATGAAAGTGCTTGACGACTGTGTGGAATTACTTAATTGCTTTCTGATATCTGTGTTATGCTTACATGTGCTTGTTAACATACTAGTAGTATGCAGAAAAGTCACTAAATAGTCCGTTATAATTTCCTAAGTGTTAGAAATTAAAAGTGTTACAAAAATATACATAAAAGACACTTTACGGATTAATTAAACACTTTAACGGAACAGTATCAAACCGAACAACCGGACTTTACCCGGAACATAAAAATATTGCCAATAACATTGTTTATACTTTTCTGAGCCAATTAGGGTCCCCGAATACCCTAACACCCGTTATATTACATAACACACATAATACTCTAATTAATACCATTGGAACTTAACTAGTTACTAACTATTCGATTGAAATCCAACTATAACCCCCCCCCAACCGATCGGTTCCCCCATGTGAGACACACCTACACATTCTTGATTATTTTATTAATCATGTTTAGTATCTTGAAGACATATTATATGATGGACAATGAGGAAATTGGATTATAAATAAACCCATGAGATAAGCTTTCTCTTTCATCACAACCTCAACCCAACAAGCTCTCCTCCTCCTCCTTTGCTTGAGTTCGGCAGCCACACATCACCACCATACACCCACCATCAAGCCACTTTATAGCCATTTTCCATCCATACAAAGGTGCAAGAAGGTGAACAACGAAGCTTGGTGCACTCGCAAGTTGAAGGACCGCTCTCGTTTTCTTTTATCCACCACTTTTCTACACTCGAACTCCCCTAGCCTTGTGCTAGTGGTAAGCACTTAGATCCTTGCATTTTACATGATTGTTGTGTGGTTAATGATGTTTAAAGATCAAAAAGGTAGAACTCTAATGAACATAAACAAATCTTGAACATCATCTAGCATATGGTAAAGTAGTGTTAAAAAGGATGATGAAATATGTTAATGCATGATAAATCTGAAGTATACAAGTGATAATCTGCTGTAAGTGTTATTGTGACTGCTAAACATGTTAATGGGATCAATCGAACACATTTTATAATGTTAAAAGTCTGAAAACAGCTTGCTGATCTGCATTTCCAGCCGCCTTTAACTGGCTGTAACCAGATCATAACTTAATGAAAAATGCATTTTCTAAAGCCTAGATTTATGTATTATGAAATACGGTTCTAATGGCACTGGAATCATAATTTTTGGACTTCGTTTACTATTTTTAAAGTGTCATTCCGTAACAGCAGCTAGAGCGGCATTTTTCTGCTGAAAATATATGTTCTGTTTTCTATCGTAACTTGAGTTCTGTGTAGAGTTAGATCATGTAACTGGTACTGTAGATGGATACTGACGTCGTAGTAATTGTCCCACTGGAATTTCGTCAATCCGACTTACAACGAATTTTTAGTGAATTATTCTGTGGGCTGCAGTCAGAAAATAATGAATCTGATTGCAGTCCGGAAAATGATTTTTATTAAAATATTGGTGATGAATTAGATCCCGAGATTTTTACACAATAATATATAGGTCGTTTAGCATCTTCTATAAAAAGTTGGGAATTTTTGAAATAAGATAACTATTTTATTAAAATGCTCGAAAACAGCCCAGTTTCGGATAATTAAGTTGAAACGACATAAGTAGTGATTTGCGTGTCTAAATGTCGAATATGGTATCTGTGAATGATCTAACATGTTATGTGTCGATAAAAGTGTTATGTGCAATATCATATGTTTGTTTGTGAATGGGAATAGATGGGGAGGTTACATGGGCATAAACCGTCAAAGTAATGCATGTTATGTGATAGATACGTGTAGGAACTTTGTGCTCTATTTGAAAACCACTAAATGATTAACAGGTAATTATATTAGGACGTGATTGACCAACCTCGACTGTTAGCTATATTTGAGAATCTAACCGAGCAAACCGAGGTGAGTTCACACACTTTCTAAGGCATGGGATTCCCGGTGGTTTGGGAGTGGGTTAAAGAATTAAAAACGGAATCTACATATCTTACGTAAGTAGGATATGTACTGCCATCCTCCTCGGGTAGGATGCCAGTATTAATCCTGCGTATTCTCTTTGGGAGAACTACGTACGTTCGTCCTCCTTGGATAGGACAACAAACTTAAAACTTACTAGACAAAACTGTATCATAAGTCCCTCATTTTATATCGACTTAATTGCCGAGGCCAATGGCAAGCGGGTCATTAGTTAATAGCGCTATTAGGTTTAACAAACCTCACACCGTGCCATTCGGACGGGCGTGTACTAATGGACTATGGCAAACCATCAGTAAAGATAGACACTGATGTAGGGCACAACTTACTTGCGTAGTAGTCGATATCATACGGTCTAGTAGTTCACATGGGGAAGCCCCCACTAATCATGGACAGGGTATGGGTAATAAAGAATGAACTGGTTAAATTTTCTTTCAACTACGGGGTAACCCCCATGGCAATTACGCCAATGAAAGACAAACCACGTTTTCAGAAACAACTTAAAACTAATCAACCAACCGTGAACTCACTCAACTTTGTTGTTGACTTGTTGTTACATGCCTTACATGTCGCTAAATGCTTGGAGCTTGCACGAGGAAGGAGTCGTTGTGGTGTACGGACTGTTATGTTCCGTGCTTAATATTCAAATCCTTATGAACTTATTAAACTTGCGTTTTGAACTTTAACTTATAAACTATGGACTTATGTTTTGGACTTTACGTTTATGCTTCCGCTGTTTAATTTAAAACTTGGTTAACTAGCTTTTGGTCACCAATCGTATTGTGGATGGCTTTATTTACTTAAATACATTGTTCAGTATGATTGGTGGCTCGATCCTGGTCACGTCACGCCTCCAAGCGGTGGTACTCCGCATGGTGGATTTTGGGGGTGTGACAGATTGGTATCAGAGCCATTGGTTATAGTGATAAAACCAGACTATAACCTGTACAGTGCTCAACGATCCACAACGACGCTTCGCTCCACGTGCAAGACTCGACACAATAGGTGGTATGATTTATGTTATATTGTCGGTTAGATAGTTCACACTGTGCATTAGTTAACGTGATAATTGCTATTTGAACCTTGTGTGTTTACTCTCTCCTGTCCTCCCACACTTACGCACTTTCGTGACACCTTTCTCACTTACGTTGCTTCGTGATGAAGATCATGAGCGGACGCGGAGGACGTATCAACCTAACTCAAGCCCAGCTGACGGCTTTGATCAATGAACGAGTTGCTGAGGCACTCGCAGCTGTTCCTGGAGGTATAACCTGCCATATCAACCCATCTTAGGACGTTTAGATCCTACCTTCGCAAACCAACCCTCGTGCTTAACCTTGTCTATTATTCTCGCGCAACAGGTCAACATGCTCAGCCTCCTGTGTGCACGTTCAAAACCTTCATAGATTGCCGACCTAGTACTTTCAGCGGCACAGAAGGAGCTGTAGGTCTTCTTCACTGGTTCGAGAAGCTCGAGTCTGTTTTCGAGATGTGTGAATGCCCTGAAGATCGTAGGGTGAAGTATGCTACTGGAACACTCGAAGGAGCTGCGTTAACCTGGTGGAAAGCACAGGTTCAACTGCTTGGGTTGGCGGTTGCTAATGCCACCCCGTGGAACGATTTCAAAGAGCTGATTAAGGAAGAGTACCGCAGTCGTGACGACATCCACAAGCTGGAGGTGGAATTTTTCAATTTGAAGATGACGGGGTCTGAGATCGAGGAATACACGAAGAGGTCAAATGAGCTAGCCATCTTGTGCCCTACTATGGTGGACCCTCCCATCAAGCGCATTGAGTTGTACCTTAAGGGCTTGGTGCCAGAAATCCAGAGCCACGTAACCTCAGCTAATCTTGGCACCATACAGCAAATCGTCAAGTTGGCTCATCGTCTCACCGATCAGGCAGTCGAGCAGAACAGGCTGCCCAAGCGTATTAGCGCTACTACTTCTGATGCTCCCAATGATCATAAGCGCAACTGGGATGGAAATTTGGGCAAGGGTTCTACTTCGGCTCAATCCCAGCAGAGAAAGACAGACGAGTACAGGAGCCCCAGTCAGCAGTCTTCTGGGAATCAAGATCAGGGTGGGTATAAGGGAAATCACCCTAAGTGCAATCGGTGTAATCTGCATCACAGCGGCCAGTGCAACAAGGGTCGTTGTCAGAGATGTCACAAGCTGGGTCATGAAGCTAAGGATTGCAGGAGCCCGTCCTGTAAATCAGAATCGCCAACAACAACAAGCTCCACAGAACCACCAGCAGCAGCAACAGCAGGGCAATAAAGGATGCTTTCAGTGTGGCGCTGAAGGCCACTTTAAGAGGAACTACCCTCAGCTGAACCAGAATCAGAACAACAACCAGAGAAATGGGAACCACAATGGAAATAACAACGGAGGCAACAATGGAGGTAACAATAATGGCAATGGCGCCCAAGGTCGGGTGTTCGTGATTGGTCAGGGAGAAGCAAGGAATGATCCCAACGTTGTGATGGGTAAGTTTCTTCTGGATGATTTCTTTGTAACTGTTTTATTTGATTCGGGTGCCGATACTAGCTACGTGTCCTTGAAAGTTAGTCAAATGCTTAAGTGCACTCCAACACTTTTGAACACCAAGCACATCGTAGAGTTAGCAAATGGTAAAAGTTTAGAGGCTACACATATAGTTAAGGGTTGCAAGCTTTTCCTTGCCGATCAGACCTTTTCTATCGACCTCATCCCTATCGTTCGGGGTAGTTTCGACGTCGTCATTGGGATGGATTGGTTATCTCAACACCAAGCGGAGATTATTTGTAAGGAGAAAATCGTCCGTATCCCTCGTTCTGATAAAGAACTCTTCGTGATTCGTGGCGACAAGAGTGGTGCTGTTGTAGGCATCATCTCTTTCCTTAAGGCCCAGAAGTGTTTGCGAAAGGGCCACACCGCTATTCTAGCCCTCGTTTCTGATTCATCCGCGGAAGAAAGGAAGATAGAAGACATTCCTATTGTACGTGACTTTCCTGAGGTATTTCCTGAGGAATTACCTGGTCTCCCGCCTCATCGCCAAGTTGAGTTTCAAATCGAGCTAGCTCCTGGAGCAGCGCCTATAGCTCGAGCACCCTATCGTCTAGCCCCATCAGAACTTGAAGAATTGTCCACGCAACTACAAGAACTCTTGGAAAAGGGTTTCATACGTCCTAGCTCTTTGCCATGGGGAGCTCGAGTCTTGTTTGTGAAGAAGAAAGACAGTACTTTCACGATGTGTATTGACTACCGCGAGCTCAACAAGGTGACTGTGAAGAATCGTTATCCTCTTCCGCGCATTGATGACTTATTCGACCAGTTTCAAGGGTCGAGTTATTACTCTAAGATTGATTTGAGATCGGGCTACCATCAGTTGAGAGTCCGAGAGGAAGACGTCTCCAAAACAGCATTCAGAACTCGTTACGGCCATTATGAGTTTCTGGTTATGCCTTTTGGATTAACGAATGCACCAGCGGTCTTCATGGATCTCATGAACCAAGTGTGCAAGCCTTATCTGGATAAGTTTGTCATAGTCTTCATCGAAGACATCCTGATCTATTCTAAGAGTCAGGAGGAACACGAGCAACACCTGAGGCTTATTCTGGAGCTTCTACGAAAAGAGCAGTTGTATGCCAAGTTTTCGAAATGTGACTTCTAGCTTCGCGAAGTCCACTTTCTAGGCCATGTGGTAAACAAGGATGGGATTCATGTTGATCCATCCAAGGTTGACTCGATCAAGAACTGGCCTGCACCCCGTACACCGACAGAAATCCGCCAATTCTTGGGTTTGGCAGGGTATTACGGAAGGTTTATCAAGGATTTCTCCAATATTGCGCAACCTCTCACTTCACTGACTCAGAAGGGTGTCACCTATCGTTGAGGTGATGCACAGGAGTCCGCATTTCAGCACTTAAAAGATAGACTTTGTAGTGCACCTATCCTCTCATTGCCTGAAGGCACATATGATTTTGTGGTTTATTGCGACGCTTCCATCCAAGGACTTGGTTGCGTGCTGATGCAACGTGACAAGGTCATTGCCTACACATCATGTCAACTTAAAGTTCACGAAAGGAACTACACTACCCACGATCTGGAATTGGGAGCAGTTGTTTTCGCGCTTAAGATATGGAGACATTACCTGTACGGTACCAAGTGCACCATTTACACCGATCACAGGAGTCTCGAGCATATCTTCAAGAAAAAGGAATTGAATATGCGACAACGCCGATGGGTAGAGCTCTTGAATGATTACGAATGTGCGATCAAGTATCATCCGGGCAAAGCCAATGTTGTGGTCGACGCCCTCAGCCGAAAGGATACTATACCTAATCGTGTACGTGCGTTACAGCTTACCATCCAATCTAACCTTCCCGCTCAGATTCGCGATGCTCAGGTTGAAGCATTGAAGGCAGAGAACATCAGGGCTGAGTCCCTACGAGGATCAAGACAACGGCTAGAACAAAAGGAAAACGGTGCCTACTATGTTAACGGACGCATCTGGGTTCCACTGTATGGAGACTTACGCGAGCTTGTGATGGATGAAGCACATAAGTCTCGTTATTCAGTACATCCTGGTTCGGATAAGATGTACCACGACCTAAAGACTACATACTGGTGGCCTGGTATGAAAGCCAGCATAGCAACCTACGTCAGCAAATGTTTGACTTGTGCGAGAGTCAAGGTCGAATACCAGAAACCATCAGGCCCACTCCAACAACCAGAGATACCTAAATGGAAATGGGAGCAAATTTCCATGGATTTCGTTACTGGCCTGCCCAGATCTCAACGCGGGAATGATACCATTTGGGTGATCGTGGATCGACTGACCAAGTCTGCACATTTTCTGCCTATCAAGGAAACGGATAAGTTTTCTACCCTAGCAGACATCTACCTAAAGGAAGTGCTATCAAGGCACGGAGTGCCAACCTCCATCATTT
This sequence comes from Helianthus annuus, assembly GCF_002127325.2. Lineage (NCBI taxonomy): Eukaryota > Viridiplantae > Streptophyta > Magnoliopsida > Asterales > Asteraceae > Helianthus > Helianthus annuus. The sequence goes on along the minus strand of NC_035449.2, from coordinate 35,948,881 downwards.
CTGATCGTGACACACGTTTTACCTCTGAATTGTGGCAAGCTATGCACAAGTCTTTTGGCTCACGTTTAGATATGAGCACCGCTTATCATCCACAGACAGATGGGCAATCTGAACGCACCAGCCAGACCCTTGAAGACATGCTTAGGGCATGCGTAATCGATTTTGGTAACGGCTGGGAAAAGCATCTCCCGTTAGTGGAGTTTTCATATAACAACAGCTACCACACCAGCATCCAGGCCGCTCCGTTCGAGGCATTGTACGGACGGAAGTGTCGATCACCTCTTTGTTGGGCACAAGTTGGTGACAGTCAAATCACTGGTCCAGAACTTGTAGTAGATACAACCGAGAAGATTGCTCAGATACGACAACGAATGGCGGCAGCTCGCGACCTTCAAAAAAGCTATGTTGATAAGCGAAGGAAACCACTCGAGTTCCAGGTTGGGGATCGAGTGCTACTCAAAGTCTCACCTTGGAAAGGTGTAGTTCGTTTTGGCAAACGAGGCAAACTCAATCCGCGTTATGTCGGACCATTCGAGATCATTGAGAAAATTGGCAAAGTCGCTTACAAGTTGAATCTACCTGAAGAACTCAGTGGAGTTCACAACGTATTCCATGTGTCGAATCAGAAGAAGTGACTGTCAGATGAGACCCTCATAGTTCCTCTCAAAGAGCTCACAATCGACGATAAGCTGCGATTCGTCGAGGAACCAGAAGAGATTACGGATCAAGACGTTAAGATTCTCAAGCACACCAGAATACCTCTCGTCCGAGTTCGTTTGAATTCCCGTTGTGGCCCAGAGTATACCTGGGAACGAGAAGACCAAATGAAACTTAAGTGTCCCCAGCTGTTTAAGAAAAATGCAACCACTACTGAGACTGAAGCTACTGCAGAATTTCGGGACGAAATTCCAAATCAACAGGGGGATGATGTGACACCCTAGCAAAAATCAGGAAACCAACGCAACTTAACTAGCTTCCTCAGTAACCACGAGCTAAATTTTGGGACGAAATTTTCTTAACAGGGGGAGAAAGTGACAACCCTCAAAATTCCATGTATTCCGTACAATTTATTATTGATAATGAAAGTGCTTGACGACTGTGTGGAATTACTTAACTGCTTTCTGATATCTGTGTTATGCTTACATGTGCTTGTTAACATACTAGTAGTTTAGCATCATCTATAAAAAGTTGGGATTTTTAGTAAAATATTGGTGATGAATTAGATCCCGAGATTTTTAAACAATAATATTTGGGTCGTTTAGCATCATCTATAAAAAGTTGGGATTTTTTATGAAATAAGATAACTATTTTATTAAAATGCTCGAAAACAGCTCAGTTTCGGATAATTAAGTTGAAACGACATAAGTAGTGATTTGCGTGTCTAAATGTCGAATATGTTATCTGTGAATGATCTAACATGTTATGTGTCGATAAAAGTGTTATGTGCAATATCCTATGTTTATTTGTGAATGGGAATAGAAGGAGAGGTTACATGGGCATAAACCGTCAAAGTAATGCATGTTATGTGATAGATACGTGTAGGAACTTTGTGCTCTATTTGAAAACCACTAAATGATTAACTGGTAATTATATTAGGACGTGATTGACCGACCTCGACTGTTAGCTATATTTAAGAATCTAACCGAGCAAACTGAGGTGAGTTCACACACTTTCTAAGGCATGGGATTCCCGGTGGTTTGGGATTGGGTTAAAGAATTAAAAACGGAATCTACATATCTTATGTAAGTAGAATATGTACGGCCATCCTCCTCGGGTAGGATGCCAGTATTAATCCTGCGTATTCTCTTTGGGAGAACTACGTACGTTCGTCCTCCTTGGGTAGGACAACAAACTTAAAACTTACTAGACAAAACTCTATCATAAGTCCCTCATTTTATATCGACTTAATCGCCGAGGCCAATGGCGAGCGGGTCATTAGTTAATAGCGCTATTAGGTTTAACAAACCTCATACCGTGCCAGTCGGACGGGCATGTACTAATGAACTATGGCAAACCATCAGTAATGATAGACACTGATGTAGGGCACAACTTACTTGCGTAGTAGTCGATATCATACGGTCTAGTAGTTCACATGGGGAAGCCCCCACTAATCATGGACAGGGTATGGGTAATAAAGAGTGAACTGGTTAAATTTTCTTTCAACTACGGGGTAACCCCTACGGCAATTACGCCAACGAAAGACAAACCACGTTTTCAGAAACAACTTAAAACTAATCAACCAACCGTGAACTCACTCAACTTTGTTGTTGACTCGTTGTTACATGCCTTACAGGTCGCTAAATGCTTGGAGCTTGCACGAGGAAGGAGTCGTTGTGGTGTACGGTGTTAGTGCACTTACGTCTGCTGACTACGTCTTCTATCAAGTCTTGAAGATTGAACAGATCGGAAATGACACAGATACCTAGAAATTGTGTTTTGTATAGGGTTTGATTATGATTACATGTTCTAGGATCGCTTATGTGTCATGATAGGCTGGATCGCTTATTTGGTCATTGTTTGGACCGCTTTTGTGTCAAGATGTTGGACCGCTCATACGTACATGTCGTATGAGCGGACCAAAATGCCTATATATAGGTCATTAGGGGCGATCCATACACATAGTTGATGGTGTTTTGTTCCGGTACTCTGCCGAAGTGCTGTCAGATCGTGTATTTGCATTTGATATCAATAAAACAGCAAGATTAAAGTGAATACAGCTTCAATAGCACCGAATTATTAGTTTCCGCCTCTTAATTCGGATACGAACCTTTCTGAACGACTCAAACAGGTCAGAGAACGATCCTACAAGTGGTATCAGAGCTCAGGAGGAGGAGTTCTTGCCATTTTAGCTGCAATTCTTCTGATTTTCTACTCTTTCTTCACTTTTTCAAAAATTTTCACGATAAAAAAGGCTCAAAATCACACAGTGCACTCGGAATCATGAATTAACAAATCCTTGAAGTTTTCAGATCTAAAATCGACGTAGAAACTAAGATTTTAGGTGGTTCGTTCATTCGGATTCGCGCAAAAGGTGACATCAGCATCTGGACCGCTCCAATTTACTGCCTGAACCGCTCGAATTGACACTGTCTGAACCGCTCGAAAACTCATTTCTGGACCGCTCGAAATAATATTTCTGGACCGCTCGAAATAACTTGTGAACCGCTCGAACGAACAACTTGTGAACCGCTCGAACGAACAGCTTGTGAACCGCTCAAACGAACAGTTTCTGGACCGCTCATTTGACAGTTTTTGGTCCGCTCAGTCAGACATTGTTTGGACCGCTTATTTGACACTTGATCGGTTCACTCGAAGGGATTAGTTGTTTGATCCACTTATCAGGACAAGTCTATTGGTTCGCTTATCTGACCAATAGTTGGGTTCGCTTTTAGGACTGTGACAGATTTGCGTAGTTGAACAGTTTGCATAAGTTGTGAAAATTTGTGTGACATTTGAACATTTGATCAATGGATACTGAATTCTATAATGCTTTTGCTACCCCGGTCTCGATTACTCAGAATGCTTTGATTGAAAATGAAACCGGAACGTCTCAGAAACCACCGAAACTCATGGATATTGATGATTACAACGTGTGGTCGGAACGATTCGGAAATTGGGTTGAAGCTTATCATCTCGATGCGTGGGAACATACTAAAGAACCATATGTTAGACCATTTAAAAATGGTGTACAGAAAACACTGCGAGAAATGAGTTCAGATGATAAAAAGAAATACCGTGATGAGAAGCTTATGGTGAGTCTACTTCAGCAAGCAATAAAAGAAGATATTCTGATCTTGCTTCAACATGATGGAACTGCATATTCGATTTGGACAGAATTGGAAGCAAAGTTTATTGGAAGTGATGATATGCTTAAGAATAAAAAATCTCTCATGAAGAAAGAATTCGATTTGTTTCGTGGTTTAAAATCTGAAAACACCAAGCAGATTATTGATAGATATTGTAACTTGGTGAGAAATATGACAAAACTTGGTATTAAGAAAGATACTGATGAGTTAATTGAAAAACTTGCAGATGCTCTTCCATACGAAACATGGGGAACATTTCTGATGATGCTGAGATCTAACAGAAAAGATTACAAAACTATGACCTTGGGAGATTTTATCAAGCATTTGGAAGCTCAAGAGATGGAGCAGAGAAAGATCGCTAGGATGAAGAACTACGATGGAGAACAGGATATCAGTTTGTACTACAAGCATGGTGCTACTGATTCAACAAAGTATTCTCCTAAGATCGAAACTGCTTACAGTGTTAAAGATTCTTCTGAGAAGACGGCATCTCAAGGATCAAGCAACAGCACAAGATTTTCATCTTTCGATCCTAACATCTCTGTAACAAAGAATGGTAGAAAACTTCAGTGTAACATTGTATTAAGCCTTGAAAATGATCAAGACTACACTGAAGAGATTGCTAAAAATCAAATTTCTTTGTTAGGGATGATTTTAGAGTCTTATAGTTGTTTTGTTGCAGGAAAGATCAGAAATCCAATGCTCACGAAGGAGGATTACGATCAAATTGATGCTGAGGAAATGGAATTGATGGATATAAAATGGTGTATGGCGAGTGTGATGAGACGCGCTGAGAAGTTTAAACAAATTACCGGCCGTGATGATTTTCGTGATGCAAACGTTTCAGCTTTAGGTTTTGATAAATCTAAAGTTACATGTTTTCGTTGTAGGGAGAAGGGGCATTTCAAGAGGGAATGCAAAAACCATGAAGCTACCGGTGCCCAGAATCCTTTCGGAAACAATGATTATCACAAGAAGGCCATTTATCATCAAATCACTCAACCAGCACAACAGCATCAGGCACAAACAGCTCATGGTAGAGATGTGGTTGATAAAAAGGCATGTGTTGTTAGTCAGGGAAAATATGATAATTTCACCTGGGAAAAGTATCTTCCAAAAGAAAGCAAAGTGTGTTTAGCTGAACAAGATGATGAGAAGTTGACTGAAGGTTTTACCTGGGATGATTTTGTCCAGATCAAAATCTTATGGACAAAGAGATGTCTAAAAACACTTCTCATGCTTTCTTTGCTAATGCTTATGATTTGAAATGTGCAGAAAGGTGCAGGAAAGTCATGGAAGCTGCTGAAGAGAGACGAAGAAAGATCAGAGAGGAGGCAGAAGAGGAAGAGAGATTGAAGGAAGAAGCAAAAGCTGAGAAATTGAGAAGAGCTCAATTTTTAAATTCAAGCAGGACAGTGAAAGAAGTTCCTGAATTTGAGATTAAAGTGGATGCTGAACCGGTCATGGTCCAAGAAAAGTGCATGAACTGTGATTCGCTGATTAAGCAGAACAATGAGCTGTTGCACAACATTCACAAGTTGAAAGAATCGTATGACACAATGAACAGAGAAATCAACAAGTATACAGATTCTGACGGTGAACAAGCTGAAGCTATGAATACTTTGAAGATAGCTTATCTGAGACAGCTTGATACGGCAAACTATAACATAAAGAAATGTGCAGATCTCAAGCTTGAGTTGGCAACACAAAAGATAGAAACTGAGAAAGTTAAGAAATTATTAGACAGTTACTCATGTTCTACTTTTGTTGTTGACAGGATTTATCCGGTGGTGAAAGATTTGAAGACGTTCAAAGAAGAGCAGACATCGGATGAAGAAAAGTGTGTGACAAATGAAGAAGAAAAATTGAAAGCTTCTGGTAAGAAACCAAGTGTATCCTACAATAGATGTCCGCCCCCGGTCGAAAATGGATATTCACCTCGAAAACCAAATTCAGAAAGAGTCAATAAAGTGATCAATTTGAAATGGGAGTCTGGGTCATCGGATAACTTACCAGAAAGTATTGATGTCACATATACGTCATCAGACACTGATCATGAGTCAAAGTTGATAAAAAGTATGGTCGATCAGGTGTTAGACACAGATGACAATGAGGAATCAAAACCGAAGTTTAAACCCGAGTCAAAGTCTGGGTCCAGTGCGTCAAAGCCAACAGTCAAAAAGGACAAACGGGTTTATGATAAAGAATTTTTACTTTCGAAGTCTAATTTGAATGATGAATCAGTCAAAGTGGCATATACTTTGAAAGGTTCTGACAAATTATATTCAGATGAAAATTTTCCAATAAGAAGTGTCAGACTTGAAATGATTCAAAAGGTTTTCAAAATAACAGAAATTAATATTTCTGAAATAAAAGATTTTAATCTTAATGGAAAACCTAAACAATACACTTCAAGAGATCAACAGAGAATCAACAAGAAAATGGGTTACAATTGTGGTTACAGTTTCCAACAGAAACCAAACCATAATCGTAATTACAAAAAGAAAGGTCTTGGTTTTATTCCACAGAAAAACTATAAAAATGAAAAAGTTTATAAACCAAAAACAATGTTTGTTGCAGGAAAAACTACAGAAGCTGAAAAAGAAAAATCTTTCAAAAATCAAACGAATCAAGAATTCCTTGCTAAGAAGCAAGAGGACATGAAGAAGAAGGAAGATCCGAAGAAGGTTGAAAAGAGATCTTGTTTTCAGTGTAAAGCTGTGGGTCATGTTGCGAAAGATTGTCCAAAGACATTTCGACCAAAACAAGAAGTCTCAAGAAAAATGAAAGAAAAAATTGTTGAGAAGACTGAACTGTCAACCCGGAAGTTCACAGGTTTTGAGAATTCAACTTATGAAAAAGGAGAATGTTCAAAGAGTGCTTCCAAAAGAATAGACAATGCTACAAATCAGAAATGGGTTGTTAAAGGTTCAGGAAAAAAGTCTGGTGATGAATCTAATTTCATAAAATCAGAGGAGCCACGTGTTGAGAAAAAGATTGAAAAGAAAGTTCCGAAAGTAGACGATGTGAATTTTCCGCCACTGAATGCTAAAAATTACAAATCTAAAATCGGAAAAGTTGAAATTTCAAATCAGTTTTATTCTGACAAGAAGAAAATTGATGTTGAAAAAACTTTCAACGGAAATGTAAAACGCATCTTTGGAAAAATGGTCAGTGGTAAGGCCCAAAGTATTAAAGATTTTTATGCTTCCAAAGGATGGGTTTACAAGTCGGTTGAAAGAAACAATGAAAACGATGAGGTTACACCCAAGGAAGGTCAGGCTTGGGTGGATATATTTTTTCAAGAATAAAATTCTGACTTGCCGGAGATCCCAAGATGGTATTGTGGATCATGAATCGGCATCCTTCTAAATCTGTGTTTGAGGTTTTTGCAGGACTTGCCGGAACTCCCAGGTTTGTAAGCGAGGAGTAGGAATCGGCACTTTGAAAATTCAACCATTGGTTGAAAAACAGGTTTGAAAGTTTTTAGTTGTGGAATGGTGTTGCTCTTACAAGTGGTCATTAAATTGAACTTGAGTTAACTATCATTTATGAATTTGGTAAACAAAGTGATGATTTGAACCCCAATTTTACAAAAGGTAAAACAACTAAACTTATTTTCCGGAAAATCATTCTGATTAAAACAAACTTAAGTGTTTTGAAATCATTATGGGTAAATAGTTTGTTGTGAGGGGGAGTTCTGATTGTTTAAGCCAAACGGATGGAGAATTGAAGTGTTTCGATATCAGTTGTCATGTTCTGTACAGTTTGTTTTCAATTTTCTTTAGATGTATTTGAATTTTAGGGGGAGTAAGAATTTTTAGAAAATCCAAAAACATCAGAAAATCTGTAAAAGCCAAAAACATGATAAAACTGAAAAATGAGTTTTGTTGCGAAAAAGAGGAAATGATAGTACATCAGTGGACTATCACAGCATGCTAAAGAATTGTAAAGTCAAAATGTGATAAACAATCTTACTGCGGATGTGTCAGTAGATTTTTGCACATTTAGTAAATTGAAACGAGATATAAACCTAAATCAAACTTGCTTGATTCGTGGGTAACTATTCTTGAATATATGGGTAACCCCCGAAATCTTGTTTGAAAGGTCCCGTATTCTGAGATACTAGGTCTTTATGCTCAGTGATATCTGGGGTATTATTCCGGGACTTCTGCTGTATGGAAATACTGACCTAGTCCCCGAATAATACTTTCTGCAAAAAGCTTTGAAACATAAGCTCACCCTCAGCAATCTGATTAAACAATAAAATTGATAGTCATTGATGTTGTAAAAAAGATCCTCTAAAGGGGACCCACCAAAAAGTCGAGCCGTCATCTCTTTGCTGAACGGAAGTTCTGACCTGAGCTCTCACGGTTTCGCATTTACCCCTTTACAGATATCATCTGTGGTATACTCACCTGTAAGACTGAATATTTGGGATCTGGATACGGGAGTATATTCAAGTGGAGTGATACACAATTAAGTTTAAGTCTCTAAAACATAAATATTGTATCTCGAATCAATTGAAGTCTGTGTGAAAATTTAAGTGGACAAATATACTGACAATCTAGGTAAATTGTTTAGAACTTAACATGTAATCAAGCTTAACGGTGTTTGTGATATGTTTTATAACTGATATGATCCTCTTGCACAAACTCACAAAAATATTGTTTGTAAATAGTTCATTTCTGCATTTACTTTCATTCAGAAAATCCAAAAAGATTTTTGGTGAGTTTTAGCATAAATTTTGAAAAATCAAAAAGATTTTCGACAACTGGTGTTGAGATGCTGATTTTCGAAATTCAAAGTGCTAAACTTGAAGAACTGGTTTGGGGAATGTTTGTGTGTAGATGGTAAAGTTGTTTTGATAAGAACCAGTAATCATTTCTTGAATGCAAAATCATTACTGTATTGGTTCAACATAGTTTCTAAATTGTTAAAAAGTTTTAATATTTGTAGAAACTTATATTTGGGTAGAGAATGTGCAGGACTTGAGCCAGATATTGATCCTGAGAGAGAATGGAGCCAGGTATCGATCTGGAACCTGATGGGAGCTTGTTAACGATCTTAGAACCAGTGAAAATTTGAATTCCAGACTACGATCCCAGCTATGTGAGAGGGGGAGTCTGAAGACACCGTGTCAACTTTCAAGAAAGAAGAGTTTGTTGATGATGAAGATAGAGAACGAGGATTCTTGAAACGACAGATATTTCAGAGGCAGATTGTCGACTGATGAAGATTGTAGATTGACATGTGCGAAGACTCTATGAAGACTCCGTCAACATCCGAGGGGGAGTCTGTTAGTGCACTTACGTCTGCTGACTACGTCTTCTATCAAGTCTTGAAGATTGAACAGATCGGAAATGACACAGATACCTAGAAATAGTGTTTTGTATAGGGTTTGATTATGATTACATGTTCTAGGATCGCTTATGTGTCATGATAGGATGGATCGCTTATTTGGTCGTTGTTTGGACCGCTTTTGTGTCAAGATGTTGGACCGCTCATACGTACATGTCGTATGAGCGGACCAAAATGCCTATATATAGGTCATTAGGGGCGATCCATACACATAGTTGATGGTGTTTTGTTCCGGTACTCTGCCGAAGTGCTGTCAGATCGTGTATTTGCATTTGATATCAATAAAACAGCAAGATTAAAGTGAATACAGCTTCAATAGCACCGAATTATTAGTTTCCGCCTCTTAATTCGGATACGAACCTCTCTGAACGACTCAAACAGGTCAGAGAACGATCCTACATACGGACTGTTATATTCCGTGCTTAATATTCAAATCCTTATGAACTTATTAAACTTGCGTTTTGAACTTTAACTTATAAACTATGGACTTATGTTTTGGACTTTACGTTTATGCTTCCGCTGTTTAATTTAAAACTTGGTTAACTAGCTTTTGGTCACCAATCGTATTGTGGATGGCTTTATTTACTTAAATACGTTGTTCAGTATGATTGGTGGCTCGATCCTGGTCACGTCACGCCTCTAAGCGGTGGTACTCCGCATGGTGGATTTTGGGGGTGTGACAACGTGCGTCATCGTCTCCTTGTGTTGCTTCGGCGTGTAACTGGGTCTCCGATTCGAACCATCATGGTATACCGCTAGATCACCCATACCCTCGGGTAAAGGCATTGCTTAGTGTATTGTAGAGTCGGATCTCAAAAGCTAAAAAGACGTTCTCCTGTTTTATCTCGCACGAATACACAGCACCCTGTTGTGCCAAAGAGGTTAGAGCTGCGCAATCCTCGAAAATCCCATGGTGAATCTGCGATGGTCTCTAGCGAAACCAAGAAATTGCTTTATCCCCGAAGGACTCTTTGGTGTCGATCAGTTTCCAACCAAAATGGGTCTTAACGTGATCCACGTGCATTCCCACTTCGTTGATTATATGACCAAAAAGGTACCTCTCGAATCCAGAATTTACATTTATCAAGACTTCGCACGGTGTGGCTCCTCCCTCATGAGCTCTCAAATAGGATACAAAGTTTCCCATGATGTTCTTTTCTCCTGGAAATGATTCAAAACGTCATCCAATAGCATGGTCGGTTCACGTGATCCATAAACCTGCTGGTGTGATGATTACCCCCCAAAGGTCATGGAATACAAAGTTGTATGGCCGAATGGTGTTTGATAAGCCGCTTTAAGAACATTCTCCCCTTGGACTTCCATCTGATAATAGTTCGCTCATAAATCAATCCTCGAATGAAAGCTCGTCCCTTGCAACTAGTCGACAGGTTGTCAATACATGGTCGAGGCAAACGGTTCTCGGCTGTCGCCTTGATGAGTTCTCGATAATCAGTACACATACGAAAAGGCTTATCTTCACGGATATAACTGGGGCTTCCCAAATGTAACACCCCGAAAACGGGTTTGTTAATCAAACCATATTAATACTAAAAGACGGGTAAATTACAGTAATGGTAAAAGTAACCCGGTGAATATTAGGATTTTTAAATAAACAAGCCTAATATTAAATAAAAGCTGGAAGAAAGCTTTTAAGAAAATAAAGTTTATAGAAGCCCGAGTTAACAGGACTTAAAATAAACTAAGTCATAAATTCCCCGAACCCACTAATTTAACTAGGAATGTTTAACCTAGTTAATGAGTGGAAATAGTGTTAGAAATAAGTAGGTTGTAGCCTACTTAATAACTAACCAAACAAGAGGGGCCAAATCTGGATAGACTTGAATGATAATTATTAAAAGGGGTTTTAAAACAAAACACACACAAATTGTGTGTTCTGTTCGTCGACCAGGAGGTTCCCCAGGAACCAAAACCCTAATTCCAAGCAAATTATCAAATTAAAGATCTAAACGAAGCCCAAATTCACAACCGAATGTGAATTAGTGATCACCCAAGCTAGGGGATCATAAGGTATGTAAAATTTTGATGATTCTTGAAGTTTTGAAATTTGATAAATCTCATAATCTGCGAATTAGGGATGAATTATAGAAGCTATGGCTGAATTATGATGTATAATTGCTTAGGAACCAAACCCTAAGTGAAAATTATACATAAGATGCTATAAACTGAATGATTTGATGATTTTACTACACTAGGATAAGTGGGTATTAATCATATGATGAAATTGATGATATAATTGTGTTTATGATCATCATATATGATAGAAATAAGGAAATACTTGAACAAATTGTGTGTTTGAGTTTATGATCATACTTACTATGAAACGGGTTTTGTATGATAAAATGAAAATGATGACAGATTAATGTTAGAATGATGTTTGATATCATCATGTGTTAAAAATGATTAAAGTTGTGTTAATTCGATGAATTTCGATTACATGAACTTGATTGAATAAGTAATTAAACTGGTAGCATAAGAGTGATGCTTACCGGATATTGACAAAGTAATAAAACGAGTAGTTGATCTACATCGTGTAATTACTTTCGTCAATAGGTAGTTTTACTTTTTAAAAGTTAAAATGACCAATTATATGATCAAATGATAATTTCGACATAAAGATCGTAGGATGGAATAGTCGTGAATGATTATGACTAGTCTAACCATCTTACAAATTACAATGATAGTTTGACGCTTGACGAGCTAGGTGAAAGCTTGGGAAGGAAGCGGGTCAAACGAATCAGGAATGAAGGAAAAGCATAATATGGATGCTAGGTAAGTAAAGCTTACACTTTTTTTTATTTGATACCTATTGGTTTTATAGGTTATGAATAATATAAAGTCTTGTTTGAATTATAATGTTCCGACACGACATATGCGGTTCGGAACAAAAGACAATAATGATAAACCATGTTTAATGGTTAAAAAGAACTAATATGATTATTTAGTCATGCAATGACTAATAGATAGCGAGTTGGGAATGATTACCATATAAGGTAAACCAATAAATAATAAGGGTAAAACGGTAATTCGTCACTCGTTGACGATAACCGTTAGTTTTTGAAAGACACTTGCAAAGATAAACGGTCATTTAGACTAAACGGGTCAAAAGGTGAAAATATCACCCTTTGACGATATCGACTAATGACTTTGTCGAGTGTATGATTACAGGAATATATATATCGAATGGAAATCTGCATCGCTATTACTTAGCGTTTATTAAGCAAAGCATTAAATGGGTCAATATGTTGATCTAAGTCAGGTATGTGTGATAGGTTAACTACTCATTTAGAACGTAAGGTTCAAGAGAGTTAAGTGAAGTTGAAAATGGATATTCGGTTATCTTATAGGTAAACCGAATAATTTAGGTTATAATCATGGTATTTTAGAAACATAATGGTTTTTTGGGGTCAAACAAGTATTAAAAGTCCTTCGTCGTAAAGGAAGGACTAAAATTGACTAAAACGCCCTTGTAAGCTAAACCGAGCAAACGACCCTTAAAGGTTGTTTGGAAATTAGTTATATCATGAAATAAATACTTTGAATAAGTATAAAAAGACGAAAGATGTAAAATATTGGTCAGATGACTCTATAAGAGTCTTTGCCGTAAAATAATGATCCGAAGTGAAAAACTCAGAATATATAAATCACCACATTGAATCCACCACAAATATAGTTGTGGTGGGAGATCATTTGATAAGAAAAGTGGACATATGAATTTAGAAACGAATGAAAGCGATCCGTGCTTAAAATATGCTTAAATACCCTTAACGGGTCAAAATAAGCATATGAGCGAAATTGGGTTTAAGAAGGTATATGAACCTGTAATTGGAACCTAATATGATAAACATCATTGAATTTAATAGGTTCATGAGAAATAGCGGTCAAACAACCTTGTTTGTTTGATAAATGCATGAACAGGTCGAATAATTTGGAAAACCCCTACTGTTCAGTAAACACTCCTACTGTACAGTGAACACTCCTACTGTACAATGAAAACTCCTACTATTCAGTAACAACCCCTACTATTCAGTGAACACTACTACTATTTAATGAACATTCCTACTGATGGATGAACATTCTTTAGAAAGGGGTTAAACTAGAGCCCTCGCGGCCTGTGACCAACTTAAATGACTGCAAAAGTGTGCTGGTTGTTAAAATGCAGCTGCGAACTCGTTTAGACATGTTTTAAGGGCTATATGACTAACTCATTTCATGTTTTATGAAATGTAGGTACTAATTGAGTTACCGGAGGACGATCAAGCTCAACGAAGAACCGAACATATAAAGAACAAAGCTTCCGCGAAATGATTCGTCGTCACGTTTTAAACGGCGAATGTTTTATAAAATGTGGAAATGTTTTATTTCTTAAAATGTTTTGACGAACCTGTATTTTTAGTGTATGATTAACCGTAAATACACTATTATAGTCAAATTTATATAATAATCGTATAATTGGACTAAGGGTCTTACACCAAAGCGAAAAACTAGGTCCGATAAAACTCCTGTCCAACAGTTCTTGTAGTAGATTAGACAGTTCTTGCAACCCTCCTGGTGCAAGACGATAAGAGTACGAGTAATCAGGGCTGCCTCTGGCGTAAGGTCAACTGAGATTCCGCCTAACAGTTGTGGAAGTAAACTTGAAAGCTCCTCGGGTAGCACACCGATCACGAACAATTGGTGGATCCCCGATCCTCTTTTCCTTAGCCTAAACATCCATAACGTGTGCTAACATAGCGGGGTAATCCTTCCGTGGACACTTCTGGCCTTCATTGCTAGTATGATGCTAACCTATACACCACTCAGACACCTTAGGTCAGACGACGATTCTCCACTAGGGAGAGGGATACGCAAAATTTTTGTCTCACGGGGTATATCTGCGCGATCTCTGGATAACCAATCCACACTAACTACCGCATCGAACCCATTAAGGATAATAGAAGAAAAGGTCGATGTCGTACACTTATCCCACAAGGTCGAGTTTGCATCCCAACAAACATATGAATTTTTAATTGACTTGCCATCAGCTGATTCCACAACAGGTTCGGTTTCAAGAAGCATCAGGATTAAATAGAAGAGAGACGAAGCGTTTAGCTACCCATACACGCTACCATGTTGCTGTTATACCTGGCATCGCCTACGCCAATCCTAAATGTCCTTCCACGAGCATCACTTCCAGTGTTGTTATTGTCGTCGTTCCCTTGGTTGTTGTCGTCTTGATTCTAACAACGGCCAAACCATGTCGTAGACACCTTCATTTCCATACTGTAGGCCATGGTTACAAGTACCTTGATGTCGCCGTGACTGTTGTTTCTAACGTCGTTGCTTGAAATGGGGCCCTACGATCTTTCTTCAACAGGGCCCATCTTGTCACATTCCGTGCCACGTCCTAAAGCGCTACTCATCGTGCTAGCAGTTACACATTCCACACCATGGTCAATTGTCATCATTTATACCCCGATTAATTCACGAGAGTTGACTCCCATAAGCTGCTGACTAGGGTTAAGGATTTGGTTGAAGTCAATCTGCTGGAGTTCGTTGCCGGTAACCAGGGTCGTCCTAATGCTGAGGTCAGTGAGATACTACGCTCATCCTCTTGCCCCTCAATCTTACAAGTTGATCGAGTAATACACCGTATGTTGCTAGGGTGCTGTAGAAGTGATCGCACTTACGGGATCTAAGGCGTCAATATACCGAGTTCCAACCAATGAAGAGGAGTGAAAATGCATCGACCAATCATGCGACGCTGCGACATCGAACTCAGGGACGTTCGTACCAGCACCTAACGTTCTACACAGTTCGCTAGGCGTTCAGATGGGTGTTCAGGTAATACTCGATAGCATCGAGATTCGTAAGGGTTCAGAGAGGAGTGAAAAGATCACGTTCGAGTAGAAGGCAGTCACTGCTAGGACTCCTATAGATTTTTTACGTTTCTCACTGATTAAATAACAGAACAGAACCCCTTTTCCACTTGTTAAGCCTCACTGGGACTTACATGCACCCCACATTATTATTATGTGTGCACGCACAATAATATTGTGATTTGCATGTTCGTCTCAGTTCTTCCTGTTAGTGCATTACGTCTATTGACTTCGTCTTGCATCATGTAATAGAATAGGATAGATTAGAATAATCAGTGCACGAGGTTCGAGAGTCGAAACTTAGTGGTTAAGCAAGAGGTTCCGCTTATATGGACAATGTCCATAAAAGCGAAACCACAAGCATGAGGTTTCGCTCATATGGACGTCCATATAAGTGAAACTACTTCAAATATAAATAGTGCACTTGTTGTTCATTTGGCAACGGATCTGGAAATTGTAATGAAGTGCTGCCAAATTGCTTTCAGGTTGTAAACGTTGTTAAATCAATCAAAGAAGCATTATAATTAGTTTGAGCGTCCGTTTCACTGATTCCGCCTTTGAATCGGATTCACAACTCTTCTGATTGACTCATTCGGGTTCAACAACGATCCTACAAGTGGTATCAGAGCACAGGAGGAAGAGTTTAGCTCAATTGGATCTGTTTTCTGTCTTCTACACCTTCTTTTTCGATCTGAACAAGTTTCCACGGTTAAAAGCGGCCAAATTTTTCACAGAATGTGTATTAGTGGATAATATCAAACCCTTGAAAGTTTCATATCAAAATCCGACCTAAATATGGACCAAATTTCATTCGGATGTGGTTCCGCTTATTCGAACAACGTGTGGTTTCGCTTATAGATCCATATAGTTTCGCTCCAATGAACATGAATAAGTGTGATTTCGCTCATGTGTCAGTGTAGTTTTGCTTATACAGACACTAGGGTTCCGCTTATTCAGACATTATAAGGTTTCGCTTATTCGGACACTTAAGGGTTTCGCTCCAAGGGTTCAAAGGGTTTCGCTCCAAAGGTCACTAGGAGGTTTCGCTTTTGTGGCATATTGTTTGAAGTTTCGCTCATTTGGATGTGACTTGATTTCGCTTTTGTGTGCTATTTCGCTCGAAGTGTCATTTCTTGATTTCGCTCGAAAGTGAACTTTTTCGCGTCTAGATCATTTCACGACAATCGAGTATCGATTTATTTAAGAATATTTGATACTGTTTAAACTGATTGAGTTTGTTTGATTTTGAGTTTTCAGGTATTTCCAGAATTTCAAGACATGGCTGATGCAGATCCTGATAGATGGTGGAAAGCAGACTATGCAAGATGGGAAATTGGAAAATTAAACGAACCTTCCAAAGAAGCCCAGAGAGCCAAACGATGGAATGAAGAATTGGAATGTTACATGGATCCACGGGGTAATCCAGTTGCTGACCCATCAAAAGTGGATTTCAAAGCTGTAACAAATCTGCTTCCAAGGCAAGCTACTTTCAACACATGAAGGTTATCTGATAAAGAGTATTTGCCTGATTTGGAGAAGAAGATAAGAGAGGTTTGTGAAGCAAGTCTGCCAAATGTAGTAGAATTGAGGAAGAGAACAGAAGAAAGTACATCGGCAAATGAAATTTCAAGTTCTGAACCAGTGTGCTCAAAATGCGAAAAATCAGAAGCAGACAATGTGAAACTCTCGAAGGATGTGGAGAGTTTGACATTGGAAAACAAAACTTTGAAGATTGAAAAGAAAGCTACTGATGAACAGATTCTGGAGTTACGCTTGAATTGTGAAAAGCTGAAATCTGAGAATGATAAACTGTTAAACAATTTGAACAGTTTGACATCAGAAAACAAAATTTTGAAAGAAAAAGAAAAACACTTTGAAAGCAAAAGGAAATCTTCAGAAAATGAAGATTTCTGGATAAAACTGGAAAACAATAATCTGAAAGAAAATAAACAAAATTTCAAGAACAGTAAAAAGTTTTGGAAAATGAAAAATCTGTTCTTGAAAATATTAAAACTGAAAATGAAAAATCAATCAAGTCTCATCTTGAAAGAATATCTCAACTTGAAAATGAAGCTGAGAATTCAAGAAACAAGATTGATGAACTTGAAAAGAAATTGAAAGATTTTGTGACTTCATCAGATAGTTTGAATTTTCCCTGTCCAAAACCGATCAATTCTGTTCCAATAAGTGACAATGTCACAAATTTTGACAAAGTCAAATTGAAGATTGTGATGAAATATCTGATGATGAAAAAGAAAAGGAAAAGAAAAGAAAAATATTTTTAGATTTACATGAAAAATTTCAAAATACTGTTTTGCAATCTACTGAAATAGGTGAAAGCTCAAAGCAAAAACATGTTCAGAAGAATGCAGAACAGAAACAAAAAGATAAAAATTTGAAAAATTCTAAAAATGAAAATAAAAGTTCATCAGATAAGTCATCCAATCGTTATAAAAAATCACAAAAATTTAAAAATGAAAACTCACAAAATGTTGGTAATAAGTGGTGCAGGTTTGACCACAGTGCTGAAAAGCTAAATACAGCGTTGAAGAGGAGAAATGACTATAATCAAGCCAAACAATGTTATGATCTAAAGATTTGAACTGAAAGTAATGAATGGTACGATAACAGAGTGTGCTACACTTGTGGTGTTAGAGGACACATTGCTGTTAACTGCCAGAATTGGAATTATGAAACAAGAAGATGCTATAATTTTCATATCAGAGGACATATTGCCAGATATTGCCCAAGGAGTTCGATGAGAAGATCGAGGGTTGAATCTCAGAGAATGATGAAGAAACCAGTCAATGTCAAGCCCGAAGAACAGAAGGTTCTGGAACAGAAAGTGAAGCTTTCGCAGGGGCAAAAAGACAGACTGAGGAAAAAGAGGAAGAAAGCACGAGATTATTTGGAAAGGATTTTGTTTTCAAATTCATCGGATGGTACAAATAAGAGTTCTGATGAATCGGTTCACTTGACTGCAAAGCCAAGCAAATTGAATTTTTCAGATGCAAATTTGAGGGCAAACAAAAAGAAAAAGAAAGTTATTGGCGATGAATCTGGCTCATCAAAGTCAGACAAGCCAAGATCGGGCAATGAATCTGATTCCACAAAATCAGAAGAGCCACAACTTGAGGTAAAAAAGGAAGAAACAATTCCTTTAATGAATGATAAGGATTTTCCACCGTTACAAGCCGCGAACCAGAAATCAAAAGGTGTTGATACTGGAAAAATGTTTAATAGCAATGTTAAACATATTTTTAGTAAGATGGCTGATGGTAAGGAAAAAGGAGTAAAAGAATTTTATGAAGAAAGGAGAAAAGTTCAAAATACACCTAAGACTGGTCAGGCTTGGGTGTCAAAATTTGTTGGTTGAATTTCTGACTTGCCGGAGCTTCCAGGTTGGTAAGTGTGAAGCAGGTATCGGCATCATTTTTGAGAAATTTACAGGATGGTAACTGTGATATTTCATCTTACTAGTGGTTAATCAAGGACATTAAGTTGTACTTGATTTTCTACCAGTGATTGTGGTATTTGACCTTACAATGTTAAATCTCTCAAAATGGTTAAAAGTAAACAAGGTGATGATGTGAACCCCTAACCTACGAGTGGTTGGTAAGCAAACTATGTTTCTGGAAAAACCATTTTGATTAAAACAAACTTAAGTGTTTTGAAATCATAATGGGAAAATAGTTTGTTGTAAGGGGGAGTATAGATTGTATACGCCGAAACCCTCACGGCTGAACAAACATGATTACATTCATCAGATTGAAAAACGATTTTCAAACTGTAAAATTCAGTGTGTTGTAAATCATGGGGGTAATTATTGTTTTTATTGTAATTCAGCTCACAAGATGCAGAATATGGATGGCGAGACAAAGCTATTAGTATCGTGTTGTCAAATTTTTTTTAATGATTTTGCATTTTAGGGGGAGAAAAATTGTCAGAAAATACAAAAACATTAGAAAATTTGAAAAAGCCAAAAACATGATAAAATTCAAAAATTGAGTTTTGCAAAAAAAAAAAAGGAAATGATAGTACATCAGTAGACAGTTACAGTATGCTAAAGAATTGTAATGATTAAATAGCGTTAAACAGTCTCACTAATGATATGTCGATAGGTTTTTATACATTTAGTAAACTTTGTCGGGATATAAACCTAAATTCAAACACTTGCTTATTTCGTGGGGAACACTACTTGGATATATAGGTAACCCCTGAAATCTCGTTTGAAAGGTCCCATATTCTGAGATACTAGGTCTTTATACTCAGTGATATCTGGGATATTATTCCGGGACTTCTGCTGAATGGAAGTTCTGACCTAGTCCCCGAATAATACTTTCCGCATTGCTTGAAATATAGCACCACCCTCAGCATAAAAAACGATGAAACATTGCAAAATGCTAATCGTGTGCTGTTGTAACTAAAAGATCCTCTAAAGGGTACACACCGAAAAGTCGAAGCCGTCATCTCTCTGCGTATACGGAAGTATCGACCTGAGCTCTCACGGCCCTCGCATTTAACCCCTTACAGATATCATTTGTGGTATACTCACCTGTAAGACTGAATATCTGGGATTCTAGATACGGGAGTATATTCAAGAGGTGGGACACATGAATGAGTTAAGTTTCTAAAAACATCTAAATCATATCCTGAATCAGTTGAAATTTGTATGAAAATTTAAGTGGACCAGTATATCGACAATTTAAGTGAATTGTTTAATTCTTAACGTGTAACTAAGCTCAACGGTACTTGTAACTTGTCAAAAATTGATATGATCCTCAGTCGCATACTCAAACAAAAATATTGTCTGTAAATATGTTTGTACATATTCTTTTACTGCTTTATATTTTCAGAAATACAAAAAGATTTTGATTTCTGCATTATTTTCGACAACCGATGTCTGACATGCTGAGTTTTAAAATCTGAGTAAGCTGAATGTGTTTCTGTAAATAAAACAAGTTCATTAATTTGAAACTTGATATTAAAAATCAAAATTCAAAACAGTTTGTGATATCTCCAAGGTCATTAATTTGGACTTGGATGATTAACTGTGGGGGATTTGGATGCTTATACTGTTAAAGAATCAGCTTAAAATCCTGTTTGGTGAAATTGCAAAATAATTCGTAGGTTGATGATAGGGGGAGTGTTTAAAAGTTTGATTTGTCAGATTACGATATTTGGAAGCTTAAAATGTTGTTACTTATCGAGTGTATGAGTGATTGCAGAAAAATCCAGACTACGATCCCGAGAGCAGAGTCTAAGGGGGAGTCTGAAGATAAGTTGAAAGTGAGAATGAGCTTGTAGCTGAAAGAGAGGTGTCGATCCCTAAAAGCACGAAAGCTTGACGAGAGGGGGAGCCTGCTGATGATGAAACTGTAGATGATAAAGCCAGTGATGAGATCTTGGTGAAAGAGTCAAAGAGAGAAGCTGTTCAAAGAAAAAGAGTGATGGATGCTTACAATGTTACAATCTGTATGAAAAGGCAGAATGATCAAGACTGAAGAGGTGTCATAACAGAGAATAGTCACTAAAGACTTCGTCAATATCTGAGGGGGAGTCTGTTAGTGCATTACGTCTATTGACTTCGTCTTGCATCATGTAATAGAATAGGATAGATTAGAATAACCAGTGCACGAGGTTCGAGAGTCGAAACTTAGTGGTTAAGCAAGAGGTTCCGCTTATATGGACAATGTCCATAAAAGCGAAACCACAAGCATGAGGTTTCGCTCATATGGACGTCCATATAAGCGAAACTACTTCAACTATAAATAGTGCACTTGTTGTTCATTTGGCAACGGATCTGGAAATCCAAAGACTATGACAAACTATCAATGCATCATAATATAAGCAAGTAGTTCATGAAATCATGCTACAGCGACGAGTGTGTGGTCCGTATGCTACATCATAAACAAAGGTGTACTAGTCATGTAATGTATGCAACAGATGAAAAAGACGAACATTGCAATCTGGAGCTGAGTGTCATGGTCGATTTCGAAGTTGTTCGGTTATAGTCTGGTTTCATGAAAACGTTTTAAAACCTAGTTCACTATAACCAGTGGCTCTGATACCAAACTGTCACACCCCCAATATACCACATGCGGAAACACCGTGGGATGTGTGACGTACCAGGATCCAAGCCACCAATCACATTGAACTATAGTATATATTTAAATAAAACATTCCATTCATTTCATAATATAAATCCAATTCATAAGTTAAAACCAAAGTAAACATTCAGCGGAAGCATTATGTAAATTGATATTCAATTGTTTCAAAATAAGTGTTCAAAACCAACGAAACAAGTATCCAAGAGTCTCGACCCATGACCACTCCAGCACTCCCAGATAGCAAGTCCATAATCAAGAATCTAACGACCTGCAAGCATGCAGACAAGTGTGTTAGACGACGCTGGTGAATTCAAAGTTTGTTAACACGTTTTAGTTACCAGTTATAAGTATAGAACATTTCAATGATTTGATGTTGTTATTAACTCGATTACCGCAGGTGGCTCTAGATTTATTTGCCCAAACCCCAATGCTCTATCACACATTGGTCAAGTGGTTAAGGTAATTAGTTCACAACCGTCCTCCCCGGTACGGTATGAGGGTGCCAAACCTAATAGCGCTATCAACTAATAACCCCGTTGCCTCCCCGGCAACCAGTCGGTATATGTAAGGGGACTTAATGATAGAAATGAGTGTAATAACCAACATCCCAATAACCCGACGTTCCTCCCCGGAACGACTACCAGATGTCCCTCCCCGGGAAGCATGCTTGGGAAAAGAGCAGTGAACTCACCTTGGTTTGCTAGGTATGATTAGTTACTTGTTCACACATAATCAGTCAAAGCCTATGATGTTCATGTACACGAAATCAATTTACGTTGTTCACGTATGCTCATAGTGTGTATTCGTGGCAAGGATCATCGCATAACATATAACGATCATTCATATCACACGTATGCTCATAGTGTGTATTCGTGGCAAGAATCGACAGGTTAAGGAGCTCCAAAAAGGACACATGTACCTATTATAGAGGTCAGCTTGGGAGCTTAGAGAGGCTCCAAATATGCTATAGAAGATTAAGTCCATATGTGACAAAAAGTACTTCCAGCGTTCTAGCAAATCTCGAGGTCAATATTTCTTTTAAGGGGGTGAGGATGTAATACCTCGTAAAATCACGTCCAATAATGTATTGACACGTGTAATAAACCCTAATAAAGTCCAACATTGAATTTAAGGGATTAATTTTTCGAAAAATTGAAAACTTTGATTACAAAAGGACTGGAAGTGTTAACATACCTAAAATAAGTTTTTAAATAACCTCTCACGATATTATATTCACAAATGAGCCACTTGTTGATCGAGTGTAGCCGTTGGCGTAATTAAATGAAAGCTTGCGCAATGAAGGGTTAAAGCGTCAACATGTTAATTCTTATCTCTGGGTGACCTTTTAACAAACCGGGAGCTTCATGATATTTGATTATACTCTCGGGAATGCCAAATAATGGCCGTCTAAGGTTTTTATGCCTATAAGTAAAGTTACGCGCAACTTTGCAAGTTAGAGGGACTAAAAGTGTCAATATGTTTAATTATACCTCTGAATGACCTTTTAGCAAACCCGAAGCATCGTGATGTTTAATAACACTTTCAAGAATGCCTAATATGGATTAGATGAGGCTTCAATGCTATTAAATGATGAGACGCGCAAGTTTGCGCAATAGAGGGACCTAAAGCGTCAACTTTCGAATCTACGCCTTTTAGTGACCATTTAGGCGATCGAGAGCGCAGCAATAATTAAATATATTTCTTGGGAATGATCAATATGGGCTATGGAAGACTTGGATATCATTAAACGACATTTCGCGTTACTTTGCGCAATTAAATGACTAATTGCGTCAAACTGCAAAAGTATGACGATTCGTATGGTAACGGACCTTCCGGAATATGACCATGAGTTAAGCATACCCTATTATCCTTTACATAGCTTAGATATAGGCTTAGAGGTGTTTGGTGTGCAAAAATAAACTTTTTCGTCATCCAGGGACTAAAAGTGTCAAAAAGTGCACAAGTTTGCATTTTCGCGCATATCTTGCATTCTGAATATACCCGGACACCCAAAAATTTATGTAAGCACTAAAATA